>NW_027308464.1:0-104524 GCF_047496885.1 Scyliorhinus torazame
ACACAGAAAGGCAGAGACAAACAGAGCGAAGCACACAGGACTGGCACACAGAAAGTGACAGACACACAGAAAGGCAGAGACAAACAGAGGGAAGCACTAAGGGACAGACACACAGACTGTGGCAGACAAACAGAAATGCAGAGACAAACAGAGGTAAGCACACAGGGACAGGCACACATATAGTGACAGACACACAGAAAGGCAGAGATTAACAGAGATAAGCACACAGGTACAGGCACACAGATAGTGACAGACACTGAAAGGGAGGGACAAACAGAAGTAAGCACACAGGGACAGGCACACAGATAGTGGCAGGCACACAGAAATGCAGAGATTAACAGAGGTAAGCACACAGGGACAGACACACAGAAAGCGACAGGCACACAGAAAGGCAGAGATTAACAGAGGGAAGCACACAGGAACAGGAACACAGATAGTGACAGACACACAGAAAGGCAGAGACAAACAGAGCAAAGCACACAGGGACAGGCACACAGATAGTGACAGACACACTGAGAGGCAGAGACAAACAGAGGTAGGCACGTAGGGACAGGCACAATGAAAGTGACAGACACACCGAAAGGCAGAGATTAACAGAGGTAAGCACACAGGGACAGGCACACAGATAGTGACAGACACACAGAAAGGCAGAGACAAACTGAGGGAAGCACATAGGACAGGCACACAGATAGTGACAGACACACAGAAAGGCAGAGACAAACAGAGGTAAGCACACAGGGACAGGCACACAGAAAGTGACAGACACACAGAAAGGCAGAGATTAACAGAGGGAAGCACACAGGGACATGCACACAGATAGTGACAGACACACAGAAAGGTAGAGAATAACAGAGGGAAGCACACAGGGACTGGGACACAGATAGAACAGACACACAGAAAGGCAGAGACAAACAGAGGGAAGCACACAGGGACAGGCACACAGATAGTGACAGACACACTGAGAGGCAGAGACAAACAGAGGTAAGCACGCAGGGACTGGCACAATGAAAGTGACAGACACACCGAAAGGCAGAGATTAACAGAGGTAAGCACACAGGGACAGGCACTCAGATAGTGACAGACACACAGAAAGGCAGAGACAAACAGAGGGAAGCACATAGGGACTGGGACACAGATAGAACAGACACACAGAAAGGCAGAGACAAACAGAGGGAAGCACACAGGGACAGGCACACAGATAGTGACAGACACACTGAGAGGCAGAGACAAACAGAGGTAAGAACGCAGGGACTGGCACAATGAAAGTGACAGACACACCGAAAGGCAGAGATTAACAGAGGTAAGCACAGAGGGACAGGCACACAGATAGTGACAGACACACAGAAAGGCAGAGACAAACAGAGAGAAGCACATAGGACAGGCACACAGATAGTGACAGACACACAGAAAGACCGAGACAAACAGAGGGAAGCACACAGGGGCAGGCACACTGATAGTGACAGACACACATAAAGGCAGAGACAAACAGAGGGAAGCACACAGGGACTGGCACACAGAAAGTGACAGACACACAGAAAGGCAGAGACAAACAGAGGGAAGCACTAAGAGACAGACCCACAGACTGTGGCAGACAAACAGAAATGCACAGACAAACAGAGGTAAGCACACAGGGACAGGCACACATATAGTGACAGACACACAGAAAGGCAGAGAATAACAGAGGGAAGCACACAGGGACTGGGACACAGATAGTGACAGACACACAGAAAGGCAGAGACAAACAGAGGGAAGCACACAGGGACTGGCACACAGAAAGTGACAGACACACAGAAAGGCAGAGACAAACAGAGGGAAGCACTAAGGGACAGACACACAGACTGTGGCAGACAAACAGAAATGCACAGACAACCAGAGGTAAGCACACAGGTACAGGCACACAGATAGTGACAGACACTGAAAGGGAGGGACAAACAGAAGTAAGCACACAGGGACAGGCACACAGATAGTGGCAGGCACACAGAAATGCAGAGATTAACAGAGGTAAGCACACAGGGACAGACACACAGAAAGCGACAGGCACACAGAAAGGCAGAGATTAACAGAGGGAAGCACACAGGGACAGGAACACAGATAGTGACAGACACACAGAAAGGCAGAGACAAACAGAGGGAAGCACACAGGGACAGGCACACAGATAGTGACAGACACACTGAGAGGCAGAGACAAACAGCGGTAGGCACGCAGGGACAGGCACATTGAAAGTGACAGACACACCGAAAGGCAGAGATTAACAGAGGTAAGCACACAGGGACAGGCACACAGATAGTGACAGACACACAGAAAGGCAGAGACAAACAGAGGGAAGCACATAGGACAGGCACACAGATAGTGACAGACACACAGAAAGGCAGAGACAAACAGAGGTAAGCACACAGGGACAGGCACACAGAAAGTGACAGACACACAGAAAGGCAGAGATTAACAGGGAAGCACACAGGGACATGCACACAGATAGTGACAGACACACAGAAAGGTAGAGAATAACAGAGGGAAGCACACAGGGACTGGGACACAGATAGAGCAGACACACAGAAAGGCAGAGACAAACAGAGGGAAGCACACAGGGACAGGCACACAGATAGTGACAGACACACTGAGAGGCAGAGACAAACAGAGGTAAGCACGCAGGGACTGGCACAATGAAAGTGACAGACACACCAGAAGGCAGAGATTAACAGAGGTAAGCACACAGGGACAGGCACACAGATAGAGCAGACACACAGAAAGACAGAGACAAACAGAGGTAAGCACACAGGGACAGGCACACAGAAAGTGACAGTCACACAGAAAGGCAGAGATTAACAGAGGGAAGCACACATGAACAGGCACACAGATAGTGGCAGACACACAGAAAGGCAGAGAATAACAGAGGGAAGCACACAGGGACTGGCACACAGAAAGTGACAGACACACAGAAAGGCAGAGACAAACAGAGGGAAGCACACAGGGACAGGCACACAGAAAGTGACAGACACACAGAAAGGCAGAGACAAACAGAGGGAAGCACTAAGGGACAGACACACAGACTGTGGCAGACAAACAGAAATGCACAGACAAACAGAGGTAAGCACACAGGGACAGGCACACATATAGTGACAGAAACACAGAAAGGCAAAGAATAACAGAGGGAAGCACACAGGGACTGGGACACAGATAGTGACAGACACACAGAAAGGCAGAGACAAACAGAGGGAAGCACACAGGGACTGGCACACAGAAAGTGACAGACACACAGAAAGGCAGAGACAAACAGAGGGAAGCACTAAGGGACAGACACACAGACTGTGGCAGACAAACAGAAAAGCACAGACAAACAGAGGTAAGCACACAGGTACAGGCACACAGATAGTGACAGACACTGAAAGGGAGGGACAAACAGAAGTAAGCACACAGGGACAGGCACACAGATAGTGGCAGGCACACAGAAATGCAGAGATTAACAGATGTAAGCACACAGGGACAGACACACAGAAAGCGACAGGCACACAGAAAGGCAGAGATTAACAGAGGGAAGCACACAGGGACAGGAACACAGATAGTGACAGACACACAGAAAGGCAGAGACAAACAGAGGGAAGCACACAGGGACAGGCACACAGATAGTGACAGACACACTGAGAGGCAGAGACAAACAGCGGTAGGCACGCAGGGACAGGCACAATGAAAGTAACAGACACACCGAAAGGCAGAGATTAACAGAGGTAAGCACACAGGGACAGGCACACAGATAGTGACAGACACACAGAAAGGCAGAGACAAACAGAGGGAAGCACATAGGACAGGCACACAGATAGTGACAGACACACAGAAAGGCAGAGACAAACAGAGGTAAGCACACAGGGACAGGCACACAGAAAGTGACAGACACACAGAAAGGCAGAGATTAACAGAGGGAAGCACACAGGGACAAGCACACAGATAGTGACAGACACACAGAAAGGTAGAGAATAACAGAGGTAAGCACACAGGGACAGGCACACAGAAAGGCAGAGATTAACAGAGGGAAGCACACAGGAACAGGCACACAGATAGTGACAGACACACAGAAAGGTAGAGAATAACAGAGGGAAGCACACAGGGACTGGGACACAGATAGAGCAGACACACAGAAAGGCAGAGACAAACAGAGGGAAGCACACAGGGACAGGCACACAGATAGTGACAGACACACTGAGAGGCAGAGACAAACAGAGGTAAGCACGCAGGGACTGGCACACAGAAAGTGACAGACACACCGAAAGGCAAAGATTAACAGAGGTAAGCACACAGGGACAGGCACACAGATAGTGACAGACACACAGAAAGGCAGAGACAAACAGAGGGAAGCACATAGGACAGGCACACAGATAGTGACAGACACACAGAAAGGCAGAGAGAAACAGAGGTAAGCACACAGGGACAGGCACACAGAAAGTGACAGACACACAGAAAGGCAGAGATTAACAGAGGGAAGCACACAGGTACAGGCACACAGATAGTGACAGACACACAGAAAGGTAGAGAATAACAGAGGGAAGCACACAGGGACTGGGACACAGATAGTGACAGACACACAGAAAGGCAGAGACAAACAGAGGGAAGCACACAGGGACAGGCACACAGATAGTGACAGACACACTGAGAGGCAGAGACAAACAGAGGTAAGCACGCAGGGACTGGCACAATGAAAGTGACAAACACACCAGAAGGCAGAGATTAACAGAGGTAAGCACACAGGGACAGGCACACAGATAGTGACAGACACACAGAAAGGCAGAGACAAACAGAGGGAAGCACTAAGGGACAGACACGCAGACTGTGGCAGACAAACAGAAATGCACAGACAAACAGAGGTAAGCACACAGGGACAGGCACACATATAGTGACAGACACACAGAAAGGCAAAGAATAACAGAGGGAAGCACACAGGGACTGGGACACAGATAGTGACAGACACACAGAAAGGCAGAGACAAACAGAGGGAAGCACTAAGGGACAGACACACAGACTGTGGCAGACAAACAGAAATGCACAGACAAACAGAGGTAAGCACACAGGTACAGGCACACAGATAGTGACAGACACTGAAATGAGGGACAAACAGAAGTAAGCACACAGGGACAGGCACATAGATAGTGGCAGGCACACAGAAATGCAGAGATTAACAGAGGTAAGCACACAGGGACAGACACACAGAAAGCGACAGGCACACAGAAAGGCAGAGATTAACAGAGGGAAGCACACAGGGACAGACACACAGAAAGTGACAGGCACACAGAAATGCAGAGATTAAAAGAGGTAAGCACACAGGGACAGACACACAGAAAGCGACAGGCACACAGAAAGGCAGAGATTAACAGAGGGAAGCACACAGGGACAGACACACAGAAAGTGACAGACACACAGAAAGGTAGAGATTAACAGAGGGAAGCACACAGGGACAGGAACACAGATAGTGACAGACACACAGAAAGGCAGAGACAAACAGAGGGAAGCACACAGGGACAGGCACACAGATAGTGACAGACACACTGAGAGGCAGAGACAAACAGAGGTAAGCACGCAGGGACAGGCATAATGAAAGTGGCAGACACACCGAAAGGCAGAGATTAACAGAGGTAAGCACACAGGGACAGGCACACAGATAGTGACAGACACACAGAAAGGCAGAGACAAACAGAGGGAAGCACATAGGACAGGCACACAGAAAGGCAGAGACAAACAGAGGTAAGCACACAGGGACAGGCACACAGAAAGTGACAGACACACAGAAAGGCAGAGATTAACAGAGGGAAGCACACAGGGACATGCACACAGATAGTGACAGATACACAGAAAGGTAGAGAATAACAGAGGGAAGCACACAGGGACTGGGACACAGATAGAACAGACACACAGAAAGGCAGAGACAAACAGAGGGAAGCACACAGGGACAGGCACACAGAAAGTGACAGACACACAGAAAGGCAGAGATTAACAGAGGTAAGCACGCAGGTACAGGCACACAGATAGTGACAGACACTGAAAGGGAGAGACAAACAGAAGTAAGCACACAGGAACAGGCACACAGATAGTGGCAAGCACACAGAAATGCAGAGATTAACAGTGGTAAGCATACAGGGACAGACACACAGAAAGTGACAGGCACACAGAACGGCAGACATTAACAGAGGGAAGCACACAGGGACAGATACACAGTTAGTGACAGACACACAAAAAAAGGCAGATATTAACAGAGGGAAGCACACAGAGACAGGCACACAGAAGGGCCGAGACAAACAGAGGGAAGCACACAGTGACAGGCAGCCAGATCGTGACAGACACACAGAAAGGCAGAGAAAAACAGAGGGAAGCACTCAGAGACAGGCACACAGATAGTGACAGGCACACAGAAAGGCGGAGACAAACAGAGGTAAGCACACAGGGACAGTAACACAAAATGTGACAGACACACAGAAAGGCAGAGATTAACAGAGGTAAGCACACAGGGACAGACACACAGTTAGTGAAAGACATACTGAAAGGCAGATACAAACAGAGGGCAGCACACAGGGACAGGCACACAGATAGTGACAGACACACAGAAAGGCAATGATTAACAGAGGGAAGCTCACAGGGACAGACACAGAGTTCGTGACAGACACACAGAAAGGCAGAGATGAACAGAGGTCAGCACACAGGGACAGACACACAGAAAGTGACAGACGCACAAAGGCAGAGATTAACAGAGGGAAGCACACAGGGACAGACACACTGATAGTGACAGACACACAGAAAGGCAGAGACAAACAGAGGGAAGCACACAGGGACAGGCACACAGATAGTGACAGACACACAGAAAGGCAGAGACAAACAGAGGGAAGCACGCAGGGACTGGCACAATGAAAGTGACAGACACACCGAAAGGCAGAGATTAACAGAGGTAAGCACACAGGGACAGGCACACAGATAGTGACAGACACACAGAAAGGCAGAGACAAACAGAGGGAAGCACATAGGACAGGCACACAGATAATGACAGACACACAGAAAGACAGAGACAAACAGAGGTAAGCACACAGGGACAGGCACACAGAAAGTGACAGTCACACAGAAAGGCAGATATTAACAGAGGGAAGCACACAGGGACTGGGACACAGATAGTGACAGACACACAGAAAGGCAGAGACAAACAGAGGGAAGCACACAGGGACAGGCACACAGAAAGTGACAGACACACAGAAAGGCAGAGACAAACAGAGGGAAGCACTAAGGGACAGACACACAGACTGTGGCAGACAAACAGAAATGCAGAGACAAACAGAGGTAAGCACATAGGGACAGGCACACATATAGTGACAGACACACAGAAAGGCAGAGATTAACAGAGATAAGCACACAGGTACAGGCTCACAGATAGTGACAGACACTGAAAGGGAGGGACAATCAGAAGTAAGCACACAGGGACAGGCACACAGATAGAGGTAGGAACACAGAAATGCAGAGATTAACAGAGGTAAGCACACAGGGACAGACACACAGAAAGTGACAGGCACACAGAAAGGCAGAGATTAACAGAGGGAAGCACACAGGGACAGACACACAGTTAGCGACAGACACACAGAAAGGCAGAGATTAACAGAGGGAAGCACACAGAGACAGGCACACAGAAGGGCCGAGACAAACACAGGGAAGCACACAGGGACAGGCAGCCAGATCGTGACAGACACACAGAAAGGCAGAGACAAACAGAGGGAAGCACTGAGAGACAGGCACATAGATAGTGACAGGCAGACAGAAAGGCAGAGAAAAACAGAGGTAAGCACACAGGGACAGTCGCACAGAAAGAGACAGACACACAGAAAGGCAGATATTAAGAGAGGTAAGCACACAGGGACAGACACACAGATAGTGACAGACATACTGAAAGGAAGAGACAAACAGAGGCCAGCACACAGTGACAGGCACACAGAAAGTGACAGACACACAAAAAGGCAGAGATTAGCAGAGGTAAGCACACAGGGACAGACACACAGTTAGTGACAGACACACAAAAAGGCAGAGACAAACAGTGGTAAGCACACAGGGACAGGCACACATATAGTGACAGACACACAGAAAGGCAGAGATTAACAGAGATAAGCACACAGGTACAGGCACACAGATAGTGACAGACACTGAAAGGGAGGGACAAACAGAAGTAAGCACACAGGGACAGGCACACAGATAGTGGCAGGCACACAGAAAGGCAGAGATTAACAGAGGTAAGCACGCAGGGACAGGCACACAGAAAGTGTCAGGCACACAGAAAGGCAGAGATTAACAGAGGTAAGCACACAGGGACAGGCACACAGATAGTGACAGACACACTGAAAGTGAGAGACAAACAGAAGTAAGCACACAGGGACAGGTACACAGATAGTGGCAGGCACACATAAATGCAGAGATTAACAGAGGTAAGTACACAGGGACAGACACACAGAAAGTGACAGGCACACAGGAAGACAGAGATTAATAGAGTGAAGCACACAGGGACAGACACACATTTAGTAACAGACACACAGAAAGGCAGAGATTAACAGAGGTAAGCACACAGAGGCAGGCACACAGAAAGTGACAGACACACAGAAATGTAGAGATTAACAGAGGTAAGCACACAGGGACAGACACACAGAAAGTGACAGACACACAAAGGCAGAGATTAACAGAGGAAGCACATAGAGACAGGCACACAGTAAGTGATAGACACACAGAAAGGCAGAGATTAACAGAGGTAAGCACACAGGGACAGACACACAGTAAGTGACAGACACACAGAAATGCAGAGATTAACAGAGGTAAGCACGCAGGGACTGGCACAATGAAAGTGACAGACACACCGAAAGGCAGAGATTAACAGAGATAAGCACACAGGGACAGGCACACAGATAGTGACAGACACACAGAAAGTCAGAGACAAACAGAGGGAAGCACATAGGACAGGCACACAGATAGTGACAGACACACAGAAAGGCAGAGATTAACAGAGGTAAGCACGCAGGTACAGGCACACAGATAGTGACAGACACTGAAAGGGAGAGACAAACAGAAGTAAGCACACAGGAACAGGCACACAGATAGTGGCAAGCACACAGAAATGCAGAGATTAACAGTGGTAAGCATACAGGGACAGACACACAGAAAGTGACAGGCACACAGAACGGCAGACATTAACAGAGGGAAGCACACAGGGACAGATACACAGTTAGTGACAGACACACAAAAAAAGGCAAATATTAACAGAGGGAAGCACACAGAGACAGGCACACAGAAGGGCCGAGACAAACAGAGGGAAGCACACAGTGACAGGCAGCCAGATCGTGACAGACACACAGAAAGGCAGAGAAAAACAGAGGGAAGCACTCAGAGACAGGCACACAGATAGTGACAGGCACACAGAAAGGCGGAGACAAACAGAGGTAAGCACACAGGGACAGTAACACAAAATGTGACAGACACACAGAAAGGCAGAGATTAACAGAGGTAAGCACACAGGGACAGACACACAGTTAGTGACAGACATACTGAAAGGCAGATACAAACAGAGGGCAGCACACAGGGACAGGCACACAGATAGTTACAGACACACAGAAAGGCAATGATTAACAGAGGGAAGCTCACAGGGACAGACACAGAGTTCGTGACAGACACACAGAAAGGCAGAGATGAACAGAGGTCAGCACACAGGGACAGACACACAGAAAGTGACAGACGCACAAAGGCAGAGATTAACAGAGGGAAGCACACAGGGACAGACACACTGATAGTGACAGACACACAGAAAGGCAGAGACAAACAGAGGGAAGCACACAGGGACAGGCACACAGATAGTGACAGACACACAGAAAGGCAGAGACAAACAGAGGGAAGCACGCAGGGACTGGCACAATGAAAGTGACAGACACACCGAAAGGCAGAGATTAACAGAGGTAAGCACACAGGGACAGGCACACAGATAGTGACAGACACACAGAAAGGCAGAGACAAACAGAGGGAAGCACATAGGACAGGCACACAGATAATGACAGACACACAGAAAGACAGAGACAAACAGAGGTAAGCACACAGGGACAGGCACACAGAAAGTGACAGTCACACAGAAAGGCAGATATTAACAGAGGGAAGCACACAGGGACTGGGACACAGATAGTGACAGACACACAGAAAGGCAGAGACAAACAGAGGGAAGCACACAGGGACAGGCACACAGAAAGTGACAGACACACAGAAAGGCAGAGACAAACAGAGGGAAGCACTAAGGGACAGACACACAGACTGTGGCAGACAAACAGAAATGCAGAGACAAACAGAGGTAAGCACATAGGGACAGGCACACATATAGTGACAGACACACAGAAAGGCAGAGATTAACAGAGATAAGCACACAGGTACAGGCTCACAGATAGTGACAGACACTGAAAGGGAGGGACAAACAGAAGTAAGCACACAGGGACAGGCACACAGATAGAGGTAGGAACACAGAAATGCAGAGATTAACAGAGGTAAGCACACAGGGACAGACACACAGAAAGTGACAGGCACACAGAAAGGCAGAGATTAACAGAGGGAAGCACACAGGGACAGACACACAGTTAGCGACAGACACACAGAAAGGCAGAGATTAACAGAGGGAAGCACACAGAGACAGGCACACAGAAGGGCCGAGACAAACACAGGGAAGCACACAGGGACAGGCAGCCAGATCGTGACAGACACACAGAAAGGCAGAGACAAACAGAGGGAAGCACTGAGAGACAGGCACATAGATAGTGTCAGGCACACAGAAAGGCAGAGATTAACAGAGGTAAGCACACAGGGACAGGCACACAGATAGTGACAGACACACTGAAAGTGAGAGACAAACAGAAGTAAGCACACAGGGACAGGTACACAGATAGTGGCAGGCACACATAAATGCAGAGATTAACAGAGGTAAGTACACAGGGACAGACACACAGAAAGTGACAGGCACACAGGAAGACAGAGATTAATAGAGTGAAGCACACAGGGACAGACACACATTTAGTAACAGACACACAGAAAGGCAGAGATTAACAGAGGTAAGCACACAGAGGCAGGCACACAGAAAGTGACAGACACACAGAAATGTAGAGATTAACAGAGGTAAGCACACAGGGACAGACACACAGAAAGTGACAGACACACAAAGGCAGAGATTAACAGAGGAAGCACATAGAGACAGGCACACAGTAAGTGATAGACACACAGAAAGGCAGAGATTAACAGAGGTAAGCACACAGGGACAGACACACAGTAAGTGACAGACACACAGAAATGCAGAGATTAACAGAGGTAAGCACGCAGGGACTGGCACAATGAAAGTGACAGACACACCGAAAGGCAGAGATTAACAGAGATAAGCACACAGGGACAGGCACACAGATAGTGACAGACACACAGAAAGTCAGAGACAAACAGAGGGAAGCACATAGGACAGGCACACAGATAGTGACAGACACACAGAAAGGCAGAGATTAACAGAGGTAAGCACGCAGGTACAGGCACACAGATAGTGACAGACACTGAAAGGGAGAGACAAACAGAAGTAAGCACACAGGAACAGGCACACAGATAGTGGCAAGCACACAGAAAAGCAGAGATTAACAGTGGTAAGCATACAGGGACAGACACACAGAAAGTGACAGGCACACAGAACGGCAGACATTAACAGAGGGAAGCACACAGGGACAGATACACAGTTAGTGACAGACACACAAAAAAAGGCAAATATTAACAGAGGGAAGCACACAGAGACAGGCACACAGAAGGGCCGAGACAAACAGAGGGAAGCACACAGTGACAGGCAGCCAGATCGTGACAGACACACAGAAAGGCAGAGAAAAACAGAGGGAAGCACTCAGAGACAGGCACACAGATAGTGACAGGCACACAGAAAGGCGGAGACAAACAGAGGTAAGCACACAGGGACAGTAACACAAAATGTGACAGACACACAGAAAGGCAGAGATTAACAGAGGTAAGCACACAGGGACAGACACACAGTTAGTGACAGACATACTGAAAGGCAGATACAAACAGAGGGCAGCACACAGGGACAGGCACACAGATAGTGACAGACACACAGAAAGGCAATGATTAACAGAGGGAAGCTCACAGGGACAGACACAGAGTTCGTGACAGACACACAGAAAGGCAGAGATGAACAGAGGTCAGCACACAGGGACAGACACACAGAAAGTGACAGACGCACAAAGGCAGAGATTAACAGAGGGAAGCACACAGGGACAGACACACTGATAGTGACAGACACACAGAAAGGCAGAGACAAACAGAGGGAAGCACACAGGGACAGGCACACAGATAGTGACAGACACACAGAAAGGCAGAGACAAACAGAGGGAAGCACGCAGGGACTGGCACAATGAAAGTGACAGACACACCGAAAGGCAGAGATTAACAGAGGTAAGCACACAGGGACAGGCACACAGATAGTGACAGACACACAGAAAGGCAGAGACAAACAGAGGGAAGCACATAGGACAGGCACACAGATAATGACAGACACACAGAAAGACAGAGACAAACAGAGGTAAGCACACAGGGACAGGCACACAGAAAGTGACAGTCACACAGAAAGGCAGATATTAACAGAGGGAAGCACACAGGGACTGGGACACAGATAGTGACAGACACACAGAAAGGCAGAGACAAACAGAGGGAAGCACACAGGGACAGGCACACAGAAAGTGACAGACACACAGAAAGGCAGAGACAAACAGAGGGAAGCACTAAGGGACAGACACACAGACTGTGGCAGACAAACAGAAATGCAGAGACAAACAGAGGTAAGCACATAGGGACAGGCACACATATAGTGACAGACACACAGAAAGGCAGAGATTAACAGAGATAAGCACACAGGTACAGGCTCACAGATAGTGACAGACACTGAAAGGGAGGGACAAACAGAAGTAAGCACACAGGGACAGGCACACAGATAGAGGTAGGAACACAGAAATGCAGAGATTAACAGAGGTAAGCACACAGGGACAGACACACAGAAAGTGACAGGCACACAGAAAGGCAGAGATTAACAGAGGGAAGCACACAGGGACAGACACACAGTTAGCGACAGACACACAGAAAGGCAGAGATTAACAGAGGGAAGCACACAGAGACAGGCACACAGAAGGGCCGAGACAAACACAGGGAAGCACACAGGGACAGGCAGCCAGATCGTGACAGACACACAGAAAGGCAGAGACAAACAGAGGGAAGCACTGAGAGACAGGCACATAGATAGTGACAGGCAGACAGAAAGGCAGAGAAAAACAGAGGTAAGCACACAGGGACAGTCGCACAGAAAGAGACAGACACACAGAAAGGCAGATATTAAGAGAGGTAAGCACACAGGGACAGACACACAGATAGTGACAGACATACTGAAATGAAGAGACAAACAGAGGCCAGCACACAGTGACAGGCACACAGAAAGTGACAGACACACAAAAAGGCAGAGATTAGCAGAGGTAAGCACACAGGGACAGACACACAGTTAGTGACAGACACACAAAAAGGCAGAGACAAACAGTGGTAAGCACACAGGGACAGGCACACATATAGTGACAGACACACAGAAAGGCAGAGATTAACAGAGATAAGCACACAGGTACAGGCACACAGATAGTGACAGACACTGAAAGGGAGGGACAAACAGAAGTAAGCACACAGGGACAGGCACACAGATAGTGGCAGGCACACAGAAAGGCAGAGATTAACAGAGGTAAGCACGCAGGGACAGGCACACAGAAAGTGTCAGGCACACAGAAAGGCAGAGATTAACAGAGGTAAGCACACAGGGACAGGCACACAGATAGTGACAGACACACTGAAAGTGAGAGACAAACAGAAGTAAGCACACAGGGACAGGTACACAGATAGTGGCAGGCACACATAAATGCAGAGATTAACAGAGGTAAGTACACAGGGACAGACACACAGAAAGTGACAGGCACACAGGAAGACAGAGATTAATAGAGTGAAGCACACAGGGACAGACACACATTTAGTAACAGACACACAGAAAGGCAGAGATTAACAGAGGTAAGCACACAGAGGCAGGCACACAGAAAGTGACAGACACACAGAAATGTAGAGATTAACAGAGGTAAGCACACAGGGACAGACACACAGAAAGTGACAGACACACAAAGGCAGAGATTAACAGAGGAAGCACATAGAGACAGGCACACAGTAAGTGATAGACACACAGAAAGGCAGAGATTAACAGAGGTAAGCACACAGGGACAGACACACAGTAAGTGACAGACACACAGAAATGCAGAGATTAACAGAGGTAAGCACGCAGGGACTGGCACAATGAAAGTGACAGACACACCGAAAGGCAGAGATTAACAGAGATAAGCACACAGGGACAGGCACACAGATAGTGACAGACACACAGAAAGTCAGAGACAAACAGAGGGAAGCACATAGGACAGGCACACAGATAGTGACAGACACACAGAAAGACAGAGACAAACAGAGGTAAGCACACAGGGACAGGCACACAGAAAGGCAGAGATTAACAGAGGGAAGCACACAGGAACAGGCACACAGATAGTGACAGACATACAGAAAGGCAGAGACAAACAGAGCGAAGCACACAGGGACTGGCACACAGAAAGTGACAGACACACAGAAAGGCAGAGACAAACAGAGGGAAGCACACAGGGACAGACACACAGACTGTGGCAGACAAACAGAAATGCAGAGACAAACAGAGGTAAGCACACAGGGACAGGCACACATATAGTCACAGACACACAGAAAGGCAGAGATTAACAGAGATAAGCACACAGGTACAGGCACACAGATAGTGACAGACACTGAAAGGGAGGGACAAACAGAAGCAAGCACACAGGGACAGGCACACAGATAGTGGCAGGCACACAGAAATGCAGAGATTAACAGAGGTAAGCACACAGGGACAGACACACAGAAAGCGACAGGCACACAGAAAGTCAGAGATTAACAGAGGGAAGCACACAGGGACAGGAACACAGATAGTTACAGACACACAGAAAGGCAGAGACAAACAGAGGGAAGCACACAGGGACAGGCACACAGATAGTGACAGACACACTGAGAGGCAGAGACAAACAGAGGTAAGCACGTAGGGACAGGCACAATGAAAGTGACAGACACACCGAAAGGCAGAGATTAACAGAGATAAGCACACAGGGACAGGCACACAGATAGTGACAGACACACAGAAAGGCAGAGACAAACAGAGGGAAGCACATAGGACAGGCACACAGATAGTGACAGACACACAGAAAGGCAGAGACAAACAGAGGTAAGCACACAGGGACAGTAACACAAAATGTGACAGACACACAGAAAGGCAGAGATTAACAGAGGTAAGCACACAGGGACAGACACACAGTTAGTGACAGACATACTGAAAGGCAGATACAAACAGAGGGAAGCACACAGGGACTGGGACACAGATAGAACAGACACACAGAAAGGCAGAGACAAACAGAGGGAAGCACACAGGGACAGGCACACAGATAGTGACAGACACACTGAGAGGCAGAGACAAACAGAGGTAAGCACGCAGGGACTGGCACAATGAAAGTGACAGACACACCGAAAGGCAGAGATTAACAGAGGTAAGCACACAGGGACAGGCACACAGATAGTGACAGACACACGGAAAGGCAGAGACAAACAGAGAGAAGCACATAGGACAGGCACACAGATAGTGACAGACACACAAAAAAAGGCAGATATTAACAGAGGGAAGCACACAGAGACAGGCACACAGAAGGGCCGAGACAAACAGAGGGAAGCACACAGGGACAGGCAGCCAGATCGTGACAGACACACAGAAAGGCAGAGAACAACAGAGGGAAGCACTCAGAGACAGGCACACAGATAGTGACAGGCACACAGAAAGGCGGAGACAAACAGAGGTAAGCACACAGGGACAGTAACACAAAATGTGACAGACACACAGAAAGGCAGAGATTAACAGAGGTAAGCACACAGGGACAGACACACAGTTAGTGACAGACATACTGAAAGGCAGATACAAACAGAGGGCAGCACACAGGGACAGGCACACAGATAGTGACAGACACACAGAAAGGCAATGATTAACAGAGGGAAGCTCACAGGGACAGACACAGAGTTCGTGACAGACACACAGAAAGGCAGAGATGAACAGAGGTCAGCACACAGGGACAGACACACAGAAAGTGACAGACGCACAAAGGCAGAGATTAACAGAGGGAAGCACACAGGGACAGACACACTGATAGTGACAGACACACAGAAAGGCAGAGACAAACAGAGGGAAGCACACAGGGACAGGCACACAGATAGTGACAGACACACAGAAAGGCAGAGACAAACAGAGGGAAGCACGCAGGGACTGGCACAATGAAAGTGACAGACACACCGAAAGGCAGAGATTAACAGAGGTAAGCACACAGGGACAGGCACACAGATAGTGACAGACACGCAGAAAGGCAGAGACAAACAGAGGGAAGCACATAGGACAGGCACACAGATAATGACAGACACACAGAAAGACAGAGACAAACAGAGGTAAGCACACAGGGACAGGCACACAGAAAGTGACAGTCACACAGAAAGGCAGATATTAACAGAGGGAAGCACACATGAACAGGCACACAGATAGTGACAGGCACACAGAAAGGCAGAGAATAACAGAGGGAAGCACACAGGGACTGGGACACAGATAGTGACGGACACACAGAAAGGCAGAGACAAACAGAGGGAAGCACACAGGGACTGGCACACAGAAAGTGACAGACACACAGGAAGGCAGAGACAAACAGAGGGAAGCACTAAGGGACAGACACACAGACTGTGGCAGACAAACAAAAATGCAGAGACAAACAGAGGTAAGCACATAGGGACAGGCACACAGATAGTGACAGACACACTGAGAGGCAGAGACAAACAGAGGTAAGCACGCAGGGACTGGCACAATGAAAGTGACAAACACACCAGAAGGCAGAGATTAACAGAGGTAAGCACACAGGGGCAGGCACACAGATAGTGACAGACACACAGAAAGGCAGAGACAAACAGAGAGAAGCACATAGGACAGGCACACAGATAGTGACAGACACACAGAAAGACAGAGACAAACAGAGGTAAGCACACAGGGACAGGCACACAGAAAGTGACAGTCACACAGAAAGGCAGATATTAACAGAGGGAAGCACACTTGAACAGGCACACAGATAGTGACAGACACACAGAAAGGCAGAGACAAACAGAGGGAAGCACTAAGGGACAGACACACAGACTGTGGCAGACAAACAGAAATGCACAGACAAACAGAGGTAAGCACACAGGGACAGGCACACATATAGTGACAGACACACAGAAAGGCAAAGAATAACAGAGGGAAGCACACAGGGACTGGGACACAGATAGTGACAGACACACAGAAAGGCAGAGACAAACAGAGGGAAGCACACAGGGACTGGCACACAGAAAGTGACAGACACACAGAAAGGCAGAGACAAACAGAGGGAAGCACTAAGGGACAGACACACAGACTGTGGCAGACAAACAGAAATGCACAGACAAACAGATTTAAGCACACAGGTACAGGCACACAGATAGTGACAGACATTGAAATGAGGGACAAACAGAAGTAAGCACACAGGGACAGGCACATAGATAGTGGCAGGCACACAGAAATGCAGAGATTAACAGAGGTAAGCACACAGGGACAGACACACAGAAAGCGACAGGCACACAGAAAGGCAGAGATTAACAGAGGGAAGCACACAGGGACAGGAACACAGATAGTAACAGACACACAGAAAGGCAGAGACAAACAGAGGGAAGTACACAGGGACAGGCACACAGATAGTGACAGACACACTGAGAGGCAGAGACAAACAGAGGTAAGCACGCAGGGACAGGCATAATGAAAGTGGCAGACACACCGAAAGGCAGAGATTAACAGAGGTAAGCACACAGGGACAGGCACACAGATAGTGACAGACACACAGAAAGGCAGAGACAAACAGAGGGAAGCACATAGGACAGGCACACAGAAAGTGACAGACACACAGAAAGGCAGAGACAAACAGAGGTAAGCACACAGGGACAGGCACACAGAAAGTGACAGACACACAGAAAGGCAGAGATTAACAGAGGGAAGCACACAGGGACATGCACACAGATAGTGACAGACACACAGAAAGGTAGAGAATAACAGAGGTAAGCACACAGGGACAGGCACACAGTTAGTGACAGACACACAGAAAGGCAGAGACAAACAGAGGTAAGCACACAGGGACAGGCACACAGAAAGTGACAGTCACACAGACAGGCAGAGATTAACAGAGGGAACCACACAGGGACATGCACACAGATAGTGACAGACACACAGAAAGGCAGAGAATAACAGAGGGAAGCACACAGGGACTGGGACACAGATAGAACAGACACACAGAAAGGCAGAGACAAACAGAGGGAAGCACACAGGGACGGGCGCATAGAAAGTGACAGACACACAGAAAGGCAGAGACAAACAGAGGAAAGCACTAAGGGACAGACACACAGACAGTGGCAGACACACAGAAATGCAGAGACAAACAGAGGTAAGCACACAGGGACAGGCACACAGATAGTGACAGACACACAGAAAGGCAGAGAATAACAGAGGTAAGCACGCAGGTACAGGCACACAGATAGTGACAGACACTGAAAGGGAGAGACAAACAGAAGTAAGCACACAGGAACAGGCACACAGATAGTGGCAAGCACACAGAAATGCAGAGATTAACAGTGGTAAGCACACAGGGACAGACACACAGAAAGTGACAGGCACACAGAACGGCAGACATTAACAGAGGGAAGCACACAGGGACAGATACACAGTTAGTGACAGACACACAAAAAAAGGCAGATATTAACAGAGGGAAGCACACAGAGACAGGCACACAGAAGGGCCGAGACAAACAGAGGGAAGCACACAGGGACAGGCAGCCAGATCGTGACAGACACACAGAAAGGCAGAGAAAAACAGAGGGAAGCACTCAGAGACAGGCACACAGATAGTGACAGGCACACAGAAAGGCGGAGACAAACAGAGGTAAGCACACAGGGACAGTAACACAAAATGTGACAGACACACAGAAAGGCAGAGATTAACAGAGGTAAGCACACAGGGACAGACACACAGTTAGTGACAGACATACTGAAAGGCAGATACAAACAGAGGGCAGCACACAGGGACAGGCACACAGATAGTGACAGACACACAGAAAGGCAATGATTAACAGAGGGAAGCTCACAGGGACAGACACAGAGTTCGTGACAGACACACAGAAAGGCAGAGATGAATAGAGGTCAGCACACAGGGACAGACACACAGAAAGTGACAGACGCACAAAGGCAGAGATTAACAGAGGTAAGCACACAGGGACAGACACACTGATAGTGACAGACACACAGAAAGGCAGAGACAAACAGAGGGAAGCACACAGGGACAGGCACACAGATAGTGACAGACACACAGAAAGGCAGAGACAAACAGAGGTAAGCACACAGGGACAGGCACACAGAAAGAGACAGACACACAGAAAGGCAGAGATTAACAGAGGGAAGCACACAGGGACATGCACACAGATAGTGACAGACACACAGAAAGGTAGAGAATAACAGAGGGAAGCACACAGGGACTGGCACACAGATAGAACAGACACACAGAAAGGCAGAGACAAACAGAGGGAAGCACACAGGGACAGGCACACAGATAGTGACAGACACACTGAGAGGCAGAGACAAACAGAGGTAAGCACGCAGGGACTGGCACAATGAAAGTGACAGACACACCGAAAGGCAGAGATTAACAGAGGTAAGCACACAGGGACAGGCACACAGATAGTGACAGACACACGGAAAGGCAGAGACAAACAGAGAGAAGCACATAGGACAGGCACACTGATAGTGACAGACACACAAAAAAAGGCAGATATTAACAGAGGGAAGCACACAGAGACAGGCACACAGAAGGGCCGAGACAAACACAGGGAAGCACACAGGGACAGGCAGCCAGATCGTGACAGACACACAGAAAGGCAGAGACAAACAGAGGGAAGCACTGAGAGACAGGCACATAGATAGTGACAGGCAGACAGAAAGGCAGAGAAAAACAGAGGTAAGCACACAGGGACAGTCGCACAGAAAGAGACAGACACACAGAAAGGCAGATATTAAGAGAGGTAAGCACACAGGGACAGACACACAGATAGTGACAGACATACTGAAAGGAAGAGACAAACAGAGGCCAGCACACAGTGACAGGCACACAGAAAGTGACAGACACACAAAAAGGCAGAGATTAGCAGTGGTAAGCACACAGGGACAGACACACAGTTATTGACAGACACACAAAAAGGCAGAGACAAACAGTGGTAAGCACACAGGGACACGCACACATATAGTGACAGACACACAGAAAGGCAGAGATTAACAGAGATAAGCACACAGGTACAGGCACACAGATAGTGACAGACACTGAAAGGGAGGGACAAACAGAAGTAAGCACACAGGGACAGGCACACAGATAGTGGCAGGCACACAGAAAGGCAGAGATTAACAGAGGTAAGCACGCAGGGACAGGCACACAGAAAGTGTCAGGCACACAGAAAGGCAGAGATTAACAGAGGTAAGCACACAGGGACAGGCACACAGATAGTGACAGACACACTGAAAGTGAGAGACAAACAGAAGTAAGCACACAGGGACAGGTACACAGATAGTGGCAGGCACACATAAATGCAGAGATTAACAGAGGTAAGTACACAGGGACAGACACACAGAAAGTGACAGGCACACAGGAAGACAGAGATTAATAGAGTGAAGCACACAGGGACAGACACACATTTAGTAACAGACACACAGAAAGGCAGAGATTAACAGAGGTAAGCACACAGAGGCAGGCACACAGAAAGTGACAGACACACAGAAATGTAGAGATTAACAGAGGTAAGCACACAGGGACAGACACACAGAAAGTGACAGACACACAAAGGCAGAGATTAACAGAGGAAGCACATAGAGACAGGCACACAGTAAGTGATAGGCACACAGAAGGGCCGAGACAAACAGAGGGAAGCACACAGGGACAGGCAGCCAGATCGTGACAGACACACAGAAAGGCAGAGAAAAACAGAGGGAAGCACTCAGAGACAGGCACACAGATAGTGACAGGCACACAGAAAGGCGGAGAAAAACAGAGGTAAGCACACAGGGACAGTAACACAGAATGTGACAGACACACAGAAAGGCAGAGATTAACAGAGGTAAGCACACAGGGACAGACACACAGTTAGTGACAGACATACTGAAAGGCACATACAAACAGAGGGCAGCACACAGGGACAGGCACACAGATAGTGACAGACACACAGAAAGGCAGTGATTAACAGAGGGGAGCTCACAGGGACAGACACAGAGTTCGTGACAGACATACAGAAAGGCAGAGATGAACAGAGGTAAGCACACAGGGACAGACACACAGAAAGTGACAGACGCACAAAGGCAGAGATTAACAGAGGGAAGTACACAGGGACAGACAAACTGATAGTGACAGACACACAGAAAGGCAGAGACAAACAGAGGGAAGCACACAGGGACAGGCACACAGATAGTGACAGACACACTGAGAGGCAGAGACAAACAGAGGTAAGCACGCAGGGACTGGCGCAATGAAAGTGACAGACACACCGAAAGGCAGAGATTAACAGAGGTAAGCACACAAGGACAGGCACACAGATAGTGACAGACACACAGAAAGGCAGAGACAAACAGAGGGAAGCACATAGGACAGGCACACAGATAATGACAGACACACAGAAAGACAGAGACAAACAGAGGTAAGCACACAGGGACAGGCACACAGAAAGTGACAGTCACACAGAAAGGCAGATATTAACAGAGGGAAGCACACATGAACAGGCACACATATAGTGACAGACACACAGAAATGCAGAGAATAACAGAGGGAAGCACACAGGGACTGGGACACAGATAGTGACGGACACACAGAAAGGCAGAGACAAACAGAGGGAAGCACACAGGGACTGGCACACAGAAAGTGTCAGACACACAGAAAGGCAGAGACAAACAGAGGGAAGCACTAAGGGACAGACACACAGCCTGTGGCAGACAAACAGAAATGCAGAGACAAACAGAGGTAAGCACACAGGGACAGGCACACATATAGTGACAGACACACAGAAAGGCAGAGATTAACAGAGATAAGCACACAGGTACAGGCACACAGATAGTGACAGACACTGAAAGGGAGGGACAAACAGAAGTAAGCACACAGGGACAGGCACACAGATAGTGGCAGGCACACAGAAATGCAGAGATTAACAGAGGTAAGCACACAGGGACAGACACACAGAAAGTGACAGGCACACAGAAAGGCAGAGATTAACAGAGGGAAGCACACAGGGACAGACACACAGTTAGCGACAGACACACAGAAAGGCAGAGATTAACAGAGGGAAGCACACAGAGACAGGCACACAGAAGGGCCGAGACAAACACAGGGAAGCACACAGGGACAGGCAGCCAGATCGTGACAGACACACAGAAAGGCAGAGACAAACAGAGGGAAGCACTGAGAGACAGGCACATAGATAGTGACAGGCAGACAGAAAGGCAGAGAAAAACAGAGGTAAGCACACAGGGACAGTCGCACAGAAAGTGACAGACACACAGAAAGGCAGACATTAAGAGAGGTAAGCACACAGGGACAGACACACAGATAGTGACAGACATACTGAAAGGAAGAGACAAACAGAGCCCAGCACACAGTGACAGGCACACAGAAAGTGACAGACACACAAAAAGGCAGAGATTAGCAGAGGTAAGCACACAGGGACAGACACACAGTTAGTGACAGACACACAAAAAGGCAGAGACAAACAGTGGTAAGCACACAGGGACAGGCACACAGAAAGTGAAAGACACACAGAAATGCAGAGACAAACAGAGGTAAGCACACAGGGACAGGCACACATATAGTGACAGACACACAGAAAGGCAGAGATTAACAGAGATAAGCACACAGGTACAGGCACACAGATAGTGACAGACACTGAAAGGGAGGGACAAACAGAAGTAAGCACACAGGGACAGGCACACAGATAGTGGCAGGCACACAGAAAGGCAGAGATTAACAGAGGTAAGTACGCAGGGACAGGCACACAGAAAGTCACAGGCACACAGAAAGGCAGAGATTAAAAGAGGTAAGCACACAGGGGCAGGCACACAGTTAGTGACAGACACACTGAAAGTGAGAGACAAACAGAAGTAAGCACAAACGGACAGGTACACAGATGGTGGCAGGCACACATAAATGCAGAGATTAACAGAGGTAAGTACACAGGGACAGACACACAGAAAGTGACAGGCACACAGAAAGGCAGAGATTAATAGAGTGAAGCACACCGGGACAGACACACATTTAGTGACAGACACACAGAAAGGCAGAGATTAACAGAGGTAAGCACACAGAGGCAGGCACACAGAAAGTGACAGACACACAGAAATGCAGAGATTAACAGAGGTAAGCACACAGGGACAGACACACAGAAAGTGACAGACACACAAAGGCAGAGATTAACAGAGGAAGCACATAGAGACAGGCACACCGTAAGTGATAGACACACAGAAAGGCAGAGATTAACAGAGGTAAGCACGCAGGGACTGGCACAATGAAAGTGACAGACACACCGAAAGGCAGAGATTAACAGAGATAAGCACACAGGGACAGGCACACAGATAGTGACAGACACACAGAAAGGCAGAGACAAACAGAGGGAAGCACATAGGACAGGCACACAGATAGTGACAGACTCTTAGAAAGACAGAGGCAAACAGAGGTAAGCACACAGGGACAGGCACACAGAAAGGCAGAGATTAACAGAGGGAAGCACACAGGAACAGGCACACAGATAGTGACAGACACACAGAAAGGCAGAGACAAACAGAGCGAAGCACACAGGGACTGGCACACAGAAAGTGACAGACACACAGAAAGGCAGAGACAAACAGAGGGAAGCACTAAGGGACAGACACACAGACTGTGGCAGACAAACAGAAATGCAGAGACAAACAGAGGTAAGCACACAGGGACAGGCACACATATAGTGACAGACACACAGAAAGGCAGAGATTAACAGAGATAAGCACACAGGTACAGGCACACAGATAGTGACAGACACTGAAAGGGAGGGACAAACAGAAGTAAGCACACAGGGACAGGCACACAGATAGTGGCAGGCACACAGAAATGCAGAGATTAACAGAGGTAAGCACACAGGGACAGACACACAGAAAGCGCCAGGCACACAGAAAGGCAGAGATTACCAGAGGGAAGCACACAGGGACAGGAACACAGATAGTGACAGACACACAGAAAGGCAGAGACAAACAGAGGGAAGCACACAGGGACAGGCACACAGATAGTGACAGACACACTGAGAGGCAGAGACAAACAGAGGGAAGCACACAGGGACAGGCACACAGATAGTGACAGACACACTGAGAGGCAGAGACAAACAGAGGTAAGCACGCAGGGACAGGCACAATGAAAGTGACAGACACACCGAAAGGCAGAGATTAACAGAGGTAAGCACACAGGGACAGGCACACAGATAGTGACAGACACACAGAAAGGCAGAGACAAACAGAGGTAAGCACACAGGGACAGGCACACAGAAAGTGACAGACACACAGAAAGGCAGAGATTAACAGAGGGAAGCACACAGGGACATGCACACAGATAGTGACAGACACACAGAAAGGTAGAGAATAACAGAGGGAAGCACACAGGGACTGGGACACAGATAGAACAGACACACAGAAAGGCAGAGACAAACAGAGGGAAGCACACAGGGACAGGCACACAGATAGTGACAGACACACTGAGAGGCAGAGACAAACAGAGGTAAGCACGCAGGGACTGGCACAATGAAAGTGACAGACACACCGAAAGGCAGAGATTAACAGAGGTAAGCACACAGGGACAGGCACACAGATAGTGACAGACACACAGAAAGGCAGAGACAAACAGAGAGAAGCACATAGGAATGGCACACAGATAGTGACAGACACACAGAAAGACAGAGACAAACAGAGGTAAGCACACAGGGACAGGCACACAGAAAGTGACAGTCACACAGAAAGGCATATATTAACAGAGGGAAGCACACATGAACAGGCACACAGATAGTGACAGACACACAGAAAGGCAGAGAATAACAGAGGGAAGCACACAGGGACTGGGACACAGATAGTGACAGACACACAGAAAGGCAGAGACAAACAGAGGGAAGCACACAGTGACTGGCACACAGAAAGTGACAGACACACAGAAAGGCAGAGACAAACAGAGGGAAGCACTAAGGGACAGACACACAGACTGTGGCAGACAAACAGAAATGCAGAGACAAACAGAGGTAAGCACACAGGGACAGGCACACATATAGTGACAGACACACAGAAAGGCAGAGATTAAAAGAGATAAGCACACAGGTACAGGCACACAGATAGTGACAGGCACTGAAAGGGAGGGACAAACAGAAGTAAGCACACATGGACAGGCACACAGATAGTGGCAGGCACACAGAAATGCAGTGATTAACAGAGGTAAGCACACAGGGACAGACACACAGAAAGCGACAGGCACACAGAAAGGCAGAGATTAACAGAGGGAAGCACACAGGGACAGGAACACAGATAGTGACAGACACGCAGAAAGGCAGAGGCAAACAGAGGGAAGCACACAGGGACAGGCACACAGATAGTGACAGACACACTGAGAGGCAGAGACAAACAGAGGTAAGCACGCAGGGACAGGCACAATGAAAGTGGCAGACACACCGAAAGGCAGACATTAACAGAGGTAAGCACACATGGACAGGCACACAGATAGTGACAGACACACAGAAAGGCAGAGACAAACAGAGGGAAGCACATAGGACAGGCACACAGATAGTGACAGACACACAGAAAGGGAGAGACAAACAGAGGTAAGCACACAGGGACAGGCACACAGAAAGTGACAGACACACAGAAAGGCAGAGACAAACTGAGGGAAGCACTAAGGGACAGGCACACAGACTGTGGCAGACAAACAGAAAGGCAGAGATTAACAGAGGGAAGCACACAGGGACAGGAACACAGATAGTGACAGCCACACAGAAAGGTAGAGAATAACAGAGGGAAGCACACAGGGACATGCACACACATAGTGACAGACACACTGAGAGGCAGAGACAAACAGAGGGAAGCACACAGGGACAGGCACACAGATAGTGACAGACACACAGAAAGGTAGAGAATAACAGAGGGAAGCACATAGGACAGGCACACAGGTAGTGACAGACACACAGAAAGGCAGAGACAAACAGAGGTAAGCACACAGGGACTGGCACACAGAAAGTGACAGACACACAGAAAGGCAGAGACAAACAGAGGTAAGCACACAGGGACTGGCACACAGAAAGTGACAGACACACAGAAAGGCAGAGACAAACAGAGGGAAGCACACAGGGACGGGCGCATAGAAAGTGACAGACACACAGAAAGGCAGAGACAAACTGAGGGAAGCACTAAGGGACAGGCACACAGATAGTGACAGACACACAGAAAGGCAGAGACAAACAGAGGTAAGCACACAGGGACAGGCACACAGATAGTGACAGACACACAGAAAGGCAGAGATTAACAGAGGTAAGCACGCAGGTAGAGGCACACAGATAGTGACAGACACTGAAAGGGATAGACAAACAGAAGTAAGCACACAGGGACAGGCACACAGATAGTGGAAGGCACACAGAAATGCAGAGATTAACAGTGGTAAGCACACAGGGACAGACACACAGAAAGTGACAGACACACAGAAAGGCAGAGACAAACAGAGGTAAGCACACAGGGACAGACACACAGAAAGTGACAGGCACACAGAACGGCAGACATTAACAGAGGGAAGCACACAGGGACAGACACACAGTTAGTGACAGACATACTGAAAGGCAGATACAAACAGAGGGCAGCACACAGGGACAGGCACACAGATAGTGACAGACACACAGAAAGGCAGTGATTAACAGAGGGAAGCTCACAGGGACAGACACAGAGTTCGTGACAGACACACAGAAAGGCAGAGATGAACAGAGGTAAGCACACAGGGACAGACACACAGAAAGTGACAGACGCACAAAGGCAGAGATTAACAGAGAGAAGCACACAGGGACAGACACACTGATAGTGACAGACACACTGAAAGACAGAGACAAACAGAGGGAAGCACACAGGGACAGGCACACAGATAGTGACAGACACACTGAGAGGCAGAGACAAACAGAGGTAAGCACGCAGGGACTGGCACACAGATAATGACTGACACACAGAAAGACCGAGACAAACAGAGGTAAGCACACAGGGACAGGCACACAGAAAGTGACAGTCACACAGAAAGGCAGATATTAACAGAGGGAAGCACACATGAACAGGCACACAGATAGTGACAGACACACAGAAAGGCAGAGAATAACAGAGGGAAGCACACAGGGACTGGGACACAGATAGTGACGGACACACAGAAAGGCAGAGACAAACAGAGGGAAGCACACAGGGACTGGCACACAGAAAGTGACAGACACACAGAAAGGCAGAGACAACCAGAGGAAAGCACTAAGGGACAGACACACAGACTGTGGCAGACAAACAGAAATGCAGAGACAAACAGAGGTAAGCACACAGGGACAGGCACACATATAGTGACAGACACACAGAAAGGCAGAGATTAACAGAGATAAGCACACAGGTACAGGCACACAGATAGTGACAGACACTGAAAGGGAGGGACAAACAGAAGTAAGCACACAGGGACAGGCACACAGATAGTGGCAGGCACACAGAAATGCAGAGATTAACAGAGGGATGCACACAGGGACAGACACACAGAAAGTGACAGGCACACAGAAAGGCAGAGATTAACAGAGGGAAGCACACAGGGACAGACACACAGTTAGCGACAGACACACAGAAAGGCAGAGATTAACAGAGGGAAGCACACAGAGACAGGCACACAGAAGGGCCGAGACAAACACAGGGAAGCACACAGGGACAGGCAGCCAGATCGTGACAGACACACAGAAAGGCAGAGACAAACAGAGGGAAGCACTGAGAGACAGGCACATAGATAGTGACAGGCAGACAGAAAGGCAGAGAAAAACAGAGGTAAGCACACAGGGACAGTCGCACAGAAAGTGACAGGCACACAGAAAGGCAGACATTAAGAGAGGTAAGCACACAGGGACAGACACACAGATAGTGACAGACATACTGAAAGGAAGAGACAAACAGAGCCCAGCACACAGTGACAGGCACACAGAAAGTGACAGACACACAAAAAGGCAGAGATTAGCAGAGGTAAGCACACAGGGACAGACACACAGTTAGTGACAGACACACAAAAAGGCAGAGACAAACAGTGGTAAGCACACAGGGACAGGCACACAGAAAGTGAAAGACACACAGAAATGCAGAGACAAACAGAGGTAAGCACACAGGGACAGGCACACATATAGTGACAGACACACTGAAAGGCAGAGATTAACAGAGATAAGCACACAGGTACAGGCACACAGATAGTGACAGACACTGAAAGGGAGGGACAAACAGAAGTAAGCACACAGGGACAGGCACACAGATAGTGGCAGGCACACAGAAAGGCAGAGATTAACAGAGTTAAGTACGCAGGGACAGGCACACAGAAAGTGACAGGCACACAGAAAGGCAGAGATTAACAGAGGTAAGCACACAGGGACAGGCACACAGTTAGTGACAGACACACTGAAAGTGAGAGACAAACAGAAGTAAGCACAAAGGGACAGGTACACAGATGGTGGCAGGCATACATAAATGCAGAGATATACAGAGGTAAGTACACAGGGACAGACACACAGAAAGTGACAGGCACACAGAAAGGCAGAGATTAATAGAGTGAAGCACACAGGGACAGACACACAGAAAGTGACAGACACACAGAAAGGCCGAGATTAACAGAGGTAAGCACACAGAGGCAGGCACACAGAAAGTGACAGACACACAGAAATGCAGAGATTAACAGAGGTAAGCACACAGGGACAGACACACAGAAAGTGACAGACACACAAAGGCAGAGATTAACAGAGGAAGCACATAGAGACAGGCACACAGTAAGTGATAGACACACAGAAAGGCAGAGATTAACAGAGGTAAGCACACAGGGACAGACACACAGTAAGTGACAGACACACAGAAATGCAGAGATTAACAGAGGTAAGCACGCAGGGACTGGCACAATGAAAGTGACAGACACACCGAAAGGCAGAGATTAACAGAGATAAGCACACAGGGACAGGCACACAGATAGTGACAGACACACAGAAAGGCAGAGACAAACAGAGGGAAGCACATAGGACAGGCACACAGATAGTGACAGACACACAGAAAGACAGAGGCAAACAGTGGTAAGCACACAGGGACAGGCACACAGAAAGGCAGAGATTAACAGAGGGAAGCACACAGGAACAGGCACACAGATAGTGACAGACACACAGAAAGGCAGAGACAAACAGAGCGAAGCACACAGGGACTGGCACACAGAAAGTGACAGACACACAGAAAGGCAGAGACAAACAGAGGGAAGCACTAAGGGACAGACACACAGACTGTGGCAGACAAACAGAAATGCAGAGACAAACAGAGGTAAGCACACAGGGACAGGCACACATATAGTGACAGACACACAGAAAGGCAGAGATTAACAGAGATAAGCACACAGGTACAGGCACACAGATAGTGACAGACACTGAAAGGGAGGGACAAACAGAAGTATGCACACAGGGACAGGCACACAGATAGTGGCAGGCACACAGAAATGCAGAGGTTAACAGAGGTAAGCACACAGGGACAGACACACAGAAAGCGACAGGCACACAGAAAGGCAGAGATTAACAGAGGGAAGCACACAGGGACAGGAACACAGATAGTGACAGACACACAGAAAGGCAGAGACAAACAGAGGGAAGCACACAGGGACAGGCACACAGATAGTGACAGACACACTGAGAGGCAGAGACAAACAGAGGTAAGCACGCAGGGACTGGCACAATGAAAGTGACAGACACACCGAAAGGCAGAGATTAACAGAGGTAAGCACACAGGGACAGGCACACAGATAGTGACAGACACACAGAAAGGCAGAGACAAACAGAGGGAAGCACATAGGACAGGCACACAGAGAGTGACAGACACACAGAAAGGCAGAGACAAACAGAGGTAAGCACACAGGGACAGGCACACAGAAAGTGACAGACACACAGAAAGGCAGAGATTAACAGAGGGAAGCACACAGGGACATGCACACAGATAGTGACAGACACACAGAAAGGTAGAGAATAACAGAGAGAAGCACACAGGGACTGGGACACAGATAGAACAGACACACAGAAAGGCAGAGACAAACAGAGGGAAGCACACAGGGACAGGCACACAGATAGTGACAGACACACTGAGAGGCAGAGACAAACAGAGGTAAGCACGCAGGGACTGGCACAATGAAAGTGACAGACACACCGAAAGGCAGAGATTAACAGAGGTAAGCACACAGGGACAGGCACGCAGATAGTGACAGACACACAGAAAGGCAGAGACAAACAGAGAGAAGCACATAGGACAGGCACACAGATAGTGACAGACACACAGAAAGACAGAGACAAACAGAGGTAAGCACACAGGGACAGGCACACAGAAAGTGACAGACACACAGAAAGGCAGAGATTAACAGAGGGAAGCACACAGGGACAGACACACAGAAAGTGACAGATACACAGAAAGGCAGAGACAAACAGAGGGAAGCACACAGGGACATGCACACAGATAGTGACAGACACACAGAAAGGTAGAGAATAACAGAGGGAAGCACACAGGGACTGGGACACAGATAGAACAGACACACAGAAAGGCAGAGACAAACAGAGGGAAGCACACAGGGACAGGCACACAGATAGTGACAGACACACTGAGAGGCAGAGACAAACAGAGGTAAGCACGCAGGGACTGGCACAATGAAAGTGACAGACACACCGAAAGGCAGAGATTAACAGAGGTAAGCACACAGGGACAGGCACACAGATAGTGACAGACACACAGAAAGGCAGAGAATAACAGAGGTAAGCACACAGGGACAGGCACACAGAAAGTGACAGACACACAGAAAGGCAGAGACAAACAGAGGTAAGCACTAAGGGACAGGCACACAGATAGTGACAGACACACAGAAAGATAGAGAATAACAGAGAGAAGCACACAGGGACTGGGACACAGATAGAACAGACACACAGAAAGGCAGAGACAAACAGAGGGAAGCACACAGGGACAGGCACACAGATAGTGACAGACACACTGAGAGGCAGAGACAAACAGAGGTAAGCACGCAGGGACTGGCACAATGAAAGTGACAGACACACCGAAAGGCAGAGATTAACAGAGGTAAGCACACAGGGACAGGCACGCAGATAGTGACAGACACACAGAAAGGCAGAGACAAACAGAGGTAAGCACACAGGGACAGGCACACAGATAGTGACAGACACACAGAAAGACAGAGACAAACAGAGGTGAGCACACAGGGACAGGCACACAGATAGTGACAGACACACAGAAATGCAGTGATTAACAGAGGGAAGCACACAGGGACTGGCACACAGAAAGTGACAGACACACAGAAAGGCAGAGATTAACAGAGGGAAGCACACAGGGACAGACACACAGAAAGTGACAGATACACAGAAAGGCAGAGACAAACAGAGGGAAGCACACAGGGACAGGCACACAGAAAGTGACAGACACACAGAAAGGCAGAGACAAACAGAGGGAAGCACTAAGAGACAGACCCACAGACTGTGGCAGACAAACAGAAATGCACAGACAAACAGAGGTAAGCACACAGGGACAGGCACACATATAGTGACAGACACACAGAAAGGCAGAGAATAACAGAGGGAAGCACACAGGGACTGGGACACAGATAGTGACAGACACACAGAAAGGCAGAGGCAAACAGAGGGAAGCACACAGGGACAGGCACACAGATAGTGACAGACACACAGAAAGGCAGAGACAAACAGAGGGAAGCACTAAGGGACAGACACACAGACTGTGGCAAACAAACAGAAAAGCACAGACAAACAGAGGTAAGCACTAAGGGACAGGCACACAGATAGTGGCAGGCACACAGAAATGCAGAGATTAACAGAGGGAAGCACACAGGGACAGGCACACAGATAGTGACAGGCACACAGAAAGGTAGAGAATAACAGAGGGAAGCACACAGGGACTGGGACACAGATAGAGCAGACACACAGAAAGGCAGAGACAAACAGAGGGAAGCACACAGGGACAGACACACAGAAAGCGACAGGCACACAGAAAGGCAGAGATTAACAGAGGGAAGCACACAGGGACTGGGACACAGATAGAGCAGACACACAGAAAGGCAGAGACAAACAGAGGGAAGCACACAGGGACTGGGACACAGATAGAACAGACACACAGAAAGGCAGAGATTAACAGAGGGAAGCACACAGGGACTGGGACACAGATAGAGCAGACACACAGAAAGGCAGAGACAAACAGAGGGAAGCACACAGGGACTGGGACACAGATAGAACAGACACACAGAAAGGCAGAGACAAACAGAGGGAAGCACACAGGGACAGGCACACAGATAGTGACAGACACACTGAGAGGCAGAGACAAACAGAGGTAAGCACGCAGGGACTGGCACAATGAAAGTGACAGACACACCGAAAGGCAGAGATTAACAGAGGTAAGCACACAGGGACAGGCACACAGATAGTGACAGACACACAGAAAGGCAGAGACAAACAGAGGGAAGCACACAGGGACTGGGACACAGATAGAACAGACACACAGAAAGGCAGAGACAAACAGAGGGAAGCACACAGGGACAGGCACACAGATAGTGACAGACACACTGAGAGGAAGAGACAAACAGAGGGAAGCACACAGGGACATGCACACAGATAGTGACAGACACACAGAAAGCTAGAGAATAACAGAGGGAAGCACACAGGGACTGGGACACAGATAGAACAGACACACAGAAAGGCAGAGACAAACAGAGGGAAGCACACAGGGACAGGCACACAGATAGTGACAGACACACTGAGAGGAAGAGACAAACAGAGGTAAGCACGCAGGGACTGGCACAATGAAAGTGACAGACACACCAGAAGGCAGAGATTAACAGAGGTAAGCACACAGGGACAGGCACACAGATAGTGACAGACACACAGAAAGGCAGAGACAAACAGAGAGAAGCACATAGGACAGGCACACAGATAGTGACAGACACACAGAAAGACAGAGACAAACAGAGGTAAGCACACAGGGACAGGCACACAGAAAGTGACAGTCACACAGAAAGGCAGATATTAACAGAGGGAAGCACACATGAACAGGCACACAGATAGTGACAGACACACAGAAAGGCAGAGAATAACAGAGGGAAGCACACAGGGACTGGGACACAGATAGTGACAGACACACAGAAAGGCAGAGACAAACAGAAGGAAGCACACAGGGACTGGCACACAGAAAGTGACAGACACACAGAAAGGCAGAGACAAACAGAGGGAAGCACTAAGGGACAGACACACAGACTGTGGCCGACAAACAGAAATGCACAGACAAACAGAGGTAAGCACACAGGGACAGGCACACATATAGTGACAGACACACAGAAAGGCAAAGAATAACAGAGGGAAGCACACAGGGACTGGGACACAGATAGTGACAGACACACAGAAAGGCAGAGACAAACAGAGGGAAGCACACAGGGACTGGCACACAGAAAGTGACAGACACACAGAAAGGCAGAGACAAACAGAGGGAAGCACTAAGGGACAGACACACAGACTGTGGCAGACAAACAGAAATGCACAGACAAACAGAGGTAAGCACACAGGTACAGGCACACAGATAGTGACAGACACTGAAAGGGAGGGACAAACAGAAGTAAGCACACAGGGACAGGCACACAGATAGTGGCAGGCACACAGAAATGCAGAGATTAACAGAGGTAAGCACACAGGGACAGTCACACAGAAAGCGACAGGCACACAGAAAGGCAGAGATTAACAGAGGGAAGCACACAGGGACAGGAACACAGATAGTGACAGACACACAGAAAGGCAGAGACAAACAGAGGGAAGCACACAGGGACAGGCACACAGATAGTGACAGACACACTGAGAGGCAGAGACAAACAGCGGTAGGCACGCAGGGACAGGCACAATGAAAGTGACAGACACACCGAAAGGCAGAGATTAACAGAGGTAAGCACACAGGGACAGGCACACAGATAGTGACAGACACACAGAAAGGCAGAGACAAACAGAGGGAAGCACATAGGACAGGCACACAGATAGTGACAGACACACAGAAAGGCAGGGACAAACAGAGGTAAGCACACAGGGACAGGCACACAGAAAGTGACAGACACACAGAAAGGCAGAGATTAACAGAGGGAAGCACACAGAGACAGGCACACAGATAGTGACAGGCACACAGAAAGGTAGAGAATAACAGAGGGAAGCACACAGGGACTGGGACACAGATAGAGCAGCCACACAGAAAGGCAGAGACAAACAGAGGGAAGCACACAGGGACAGGCACACAGATAGTGACAGACACACTGAGAGGCAGAGACAAACAGAGGTAAGCACGCAGGGACTGGCACAATGAAAGTGACAGACACACCGAAAGGCAGAGATTAACAGAGGTAAGCACACAGGGACAGGCACACACATAGTGACAGACACACAGAAAGGCAGAGACAAACAGAGGGAAGCACACAGGGACAGGCACACAGATAGTGACAGACACACTGAGAGGCAGAGACAAACAGAGGTAAGCACGCAGGGACTGGCACAATGAAAGTGACAGACACACCGAAAGGCAGAGATTAACAGAGGTAAGCACACAGGGACAGGCACACAGATAGTGACAGACACACAGAAAGGCAGAGACAAACAGAGGGAAGCACACAGGGACTGGGACACAGATAGAACAGACACACAGAAAGGCAGAGACAAACAGAGGGAAGCACACAGGGACAGGCACACAGATAGTGACAGACACACTGAGAGGAAGAGACAAACAGAGGGAAGCACACAGGGACATGCACACAGATAGTGACAGACACACAGAAAGCTAGAGAATAACAGAGGGAAGCACACAGGGACTGGGACACAGATAGAACAGACACACAGAAAGGCAGAGACAAACAGAGGGAAGCACACAGGGACAGGCACACAGATAGTGACAGACACACTGAGAGGAAGAGACAAACAGAGGTAAGCACGCAGGGACTGGCACAATGAAAGTGACAGACACACCAGAAGGCAGAGATTAACAGAGGTAAGCACACAGGGACAGGCACACAGATAGTGACAGACACACAGAAAGGCAGAGACAAACAGAGAGAAGCACATAGGACAGGCACACAGATAGTGACAGACACACAGAAAGACAGAGACAAACAGAGGTAAGCACACAGGGACAGGCACACAGAAAGTGACAGTCACACAGAAAGGCAGATATTAACAGAGGGAAGCACACATGAACAGGCACACAGATAGTGACAGACACACAGAAAGGCAGAGAATAACAGAGGGAAGCACACAGGGACTGGGACACAGATAGTGACAGACACACAGAAAGGCAGAGACAAACAGAGGGAAGCACACAGGGACTGGCACACAGAAAGTGACAGACACACAGAAAGGCAGAGACAAACAGAGGGAAGCACTAAGGGACAGACACACAGACTGTGGCCGACAAACAGAAATGCACAGACAAACAGAGGTAAGCACACAGGGACAGGCACACATATAGTGACAGACACACAGAAAGGCAAAGAATAACAGAGGGAAGCACACAGGGACTGGGACACAGATAGTGACAGACACACAGAAAGGCAGAGACAAACAGAGGGAAGCACACAGGGACTGGCACACAGAAAGTGACAGACACACAGAAAGGCAGAGACAAACAGAGGGAAGCACTAAGGGACAGACACACAGACTGTGGCAGACAAACAGAAATGCACAGACAAACAGAGGTAAGCACACAGGTACAGGCACACAGATAGTGACAGACACTGAAAGGGAGGGACAAACAGAAGTAAGCACACAGGGACAGGCACACAGATAGTGGCAGGCACACAGAAATGCAGAGATTAACAGAGGTAAGCACACAGGGACAGTCACACAGAAAGCGACAGGCACACAGAAAGGCAGAGATTAACAGAGGGAAGCACACAGGGACAGGAACACAGATAGTGACAGACACACAGAAAGGCAGAGACAAACAGAGGGAAGCACACAGGGACAGGCACACAGATAGTGACAGACACACTGAGAGGCAGAGACAAACAGCGGTAGGCACGCAGGGACAGGCACAATGAAAGTGACAGACACACCGAAAGGCAGAGATTAACAGAGGTAAGCACACAGGGACAGGCACACAGATAGTGACAGACACACAGAAAGGCAGAGACAAACAGAGGGAAGCACATAGGACAGGCACACAGATAGTGACAGACACACAGAAAGGCAGGGACAAACAGAGGTAAGCACACAGGGACAGGCACACAGAAAGTGACAGACACACAGAAAGGCAGAGATTAACAGAGGGAAGCACACAGAGACAGGCACACAGATAGTGACAGGCACACAGAAAGGTAGAGAATAACAGAGGGAAGCACACAGGGACTGGGACACAGATAGAGCAGCCACACAGAAAGGCAGAGACAAACAGAGGGAAGCACACAGGGACAGGCACACAGATAGTGACAGACACACTGAGAGGCAGAGACAAACAGAGGTAAGCACGCAGGGACTGGCACAATGAAAGTGACAGACACACCGAAAGGCAGAGATTAACAGAGGTAAGCACACAGGGACAGGCACACACATAGTGACAGACACACAGAAAGGCAGAGACAAACAGAGGGAAGCACATAGGACAGGCACACAGATAGTGACAGACACACAGAAAGGCAGAGACAAACAGAGGTAAGCACACAGGGACAGGCACACAGAAAGTGACATATACACAGAAAGGCAGAGATTAACAGAGGGAAGCACACAGGGACTGGGACACACATAGTGACAGACACACAGAAAGGTAGAGAATAACAGAGGGAAGCACACAGGGACTGGGACACAGATAGAACAGACAATCAGAAAGGCAGAGACAAACAGAGGGAAGCACACAGGGACAGGCACACAGATAGTGACAGACACACTGAGAGGCAGAGACAAACAGAGGTAAGCACGCAGGGACTGGCACAATGAAAGTGACAGACACACCAGAAGGCAGAGATTAACAGAGGTAAGCACACAGGGACAGGCACACTGATAGTGACAGACACACAGAAAGGCAGAGACAAACAGAGAGAAGCACATAGGACAGGCACACAGATAGTGACAGACACACAGAAAGACAGAGACAAACAGAGGTAAGCACACAGGGACAGGCACACAGAAAGTGACAGTCACACAGAAAGGCAGATATTAACAGAGGGAAGCACACATGAACAGGCACACAGAAAGTGACAGACACACAGAAAGGCAGAGATTAACAGAGGTAAGCACACAGGGACATGCACACAGATAGTGACAGACACACAGAAAGGTAGAGAATAACAGAGGGAAGCACATAGGACAGGCACACAGATAGTGACAGACACACAGAAAGACAGAGACAAACAGAGGTAAGCACACAGGGACAGGCACACAGAAAGTGACAGTCACACAGAAAGGCAGAGATTAACAGAGGGAACCACACAGGGACATGCACACAGATAGTGACAGACACACAGAAAGGTAGAGAATAACAGAGGGAAGCACACAGGGACTGGGACACAGATAGAACAGACACACAGAAAGGCAGAGACAAACAGAGGGAAGCACACAGGGACGGGCGCATAGAAAGTGACAGACACACTGAAAGGCAGAGACAAACAGAGGGAAGCACTAAGGAACAGACACACAGACAGTGGCAGACACACAGAAATGCAGAGACAAACAGAGGGAAGCACTAAGGAACAGACACACAGACAGTGGCAGACACACAGAAATGCAGAGACAAACAGAGGTAAGCACACAGGGACAGGCACACAGATAGTAACAGACACACAGAAAGGCAGAGAATAACAGAGGTAAGCACGCAGGTACAGGCACACAGATAGTGACAGACACTGAAAGGGAGAGACAAACAGAAGTAAGCACACAGGGACAGGCACACAGATAGTGGCAAGCACACAGAAATGCAGAGATTAACAGTGGTAAGCATACAGGGACAGACACACAGAAAGTGACAGGCACACAGAACGGCAGACATTAACAGAGGGAAGCACACAGGGACAGATACACAGTTAGTGACAGACACACAAAAAAAGGCAGATATTAACAGAGGGAAGCACACAGAGACAGGCACACAGAAGGGCCGAGACAAACAGAGGGAAGCACACAGTGACAGGCAGCCAGATCGTGACAGACACACAGAAAGGCAGAGAAAAACAGAGGGAAGCAATCAGTGACAGGCACACAGATAGTGACAGGCACACAGAAAGGCGGAGACAAACAGAGGTAAGCACACAGGGACAGTAACACAAAATGTGACAGACACACAGAAAGGCAGAGATTAACAGAGGTAAGCACACAGGGACAGACACACAGTTAGTGACAGACACACAGTTAGTGACAGACACACAGAAAGGCAGTGATTAACAGAGGGAAGCTCACAGGGACAGACACAGAGTTCGTGACAGACACACAGAAAGGCAGAGATGAACAGAGGTAAGCACACAGGGACAGACACACAGAAAGTGACAGACGCACAAAGGCAGAGATTAACAGAGGGAAGCACACAGGGACAGACACACTGATAGTGACAGACACACCGAAAGGCAGAGATTAACAGAGGTAAGCACACAGGGACAGGCACACAGAAAGTGAAAGACACACAGAAATGCAGAGACAAACAGAGGTAAGCACACAGGGACAGGCACACATATAGTGACAGACACACAGAAAGGCAGAGATTAACAGAGATAAGCACACAGGTACAGGCACACATATAGTGACAGACACTGAAAGGGAGGGACAAACAGAAGTAAGCACACAGGGACAGGCACACAGATAGTGGCAGGCACACAGAAAGGCAGAGATTAACAGAGGTAAGCACGCAGGGACAGGCACACAGAAAGTGTCAGGCACACAGAAAGGCAGAGATTAACAGAGGTAAGCACACAGGGACAGGCACACAGATAGTGACAGACACACTGAAAGTGAGAGACAAACAGAAGTAAGCACACAGGGACAGGTACACAGATAGTGGCAGGCACACATAAATGCAGAGATTAACAGAGGTAAGTACACAGGGACAGACACACAGAAAGTGACAGGCACACAGGAAGACAGAGATTAATAGAGTGAAGCACACAGGGACAGACACACATTTAGTAACAGACACACAGAAAGGCAGAGATTAACAGAGGTAAGCACACAGAGGCAGGCACACAGAAAGTGACAGACACACAGAAATGTAGAGATTAACAGAGGTAAGCACACAGGGACAGACACACAGAAAGTGACAGACACACAAAGGCAGAGATTAACAGAGGAAGCACATAGAGACAGGCACACAGTAAGTGATAGACACACAGAAAGGCAGAGATTAACAGAGGTAAGCACACAGGGACAGACACACAGTAAGTGACAGACACACAGAAATGCAGAGATTAACAGAGGTAAGCACGCAGGGACTGGCACAATGAAAGTGACAGACACACCGAAAGGCAGAGATTAACAGAGATAAGCACACAGGGACAGGCACACAGATAGTGACAGACACACAGAAAGTCAGAGACAAACAGAGGGAAGCACATAGGACAGGCACACAGATAGTGACAGACACACAGAAAGACAGAGACAAACAGAGGTAAGCACACAGGGACAGGCACACAGAAAGGCAGAGATTAACAGAGGGAAGCACACAGGAACAGGCACACAGATAGTGACAGACACACAGAAAGGCAGAGACAAACAGAGCGAAGCACACAGGGACTGGCACACAGAAAGTGACAGACACACAGAAAGGCAGAGACAAACAGAGGGAAGCACACAGGGACAGACACACAGACTGTGGCAGACAAACAGAAATGCAGAGACAAACAGAGGTAAGCACACAGGGACAGGCACACATATAGTCACAGACACACAGAAAGGCAGAGATTAACAGAGATAAGCACACAGGTACAGGCACACAGATAGTGACAGACACTGAAAGGGAGGGACAAACAGAAGCAAGCACACAGGGACAGGCACACAGATAGTGGCAGGCACACAGAAATGCAGAGATTAACAGAGGTAAGCACACAGGGACAGGAACACAGATAGTGACAGACACACAGAAAGGCAGAGACAAACAGAGGGAAGCACACAGGGACAGGCACACAGATAGTGACAGACACACTGAGAGGCAGAGACAAACAGAGGTAAGCACGTAGGGACAGGCACAATGAAAGTGACAGACACACCGAAAGGCAGAGATTAACAGAGATAAGCACACAGGGACAGGCACACAGATAGTGACAGACACACAGAAAGGCAGAGACAAACAGAGGGAAGCACATAGGACAGGCACACAGATAGTGACAGACACACAGAAAGGCAGAGACAAACAGAGGTAAGCACACAGGGACAGGCACACAGAAAGTGACAGACACACAGAAAGGCAGAGATTAACAGAGGGAAGCACATAGGACAGGCACACAGATAGTGACAGACACACAGAAAGGCAGAGACAAACAGAGGTAAGCACACAGGGACATGCACACAGATAGTGACAGACACACAGAAAGGTAGAGAATAACAGAGGGAAGCACACAGGGACTGGGACACAGATAGAACAGACACACAGAAAGGCAGAGACAAACAGAGGGAAGCACTAAGGAACAGACACACAGACAGTGGCAGACACACAGAAATGCAGAGACAAACAGAGGTAAGCACACAGGGACAGGCACACAGATAGTAACAGACACACAGAAAGGCAGAGAATAACAGAGGTAAGCACGCAGGTACAGGCACACAGATAGTGACAGACACTGAAAGGGAGAGACAAACAGAAGTAAGCACACAGGGACAGGCACACAGATAGTGGCAAGCACACAGAAATGCAGAGATTAACAGTGGTAAGCATACAGGGACAGACACACAGAAAGTGACAGGCACACAGAACGGCAGACATTAACAGAGGGAAGCACACAGGGACAGATACACAGTTAGTGACAGACACACAAAAAAAGGCAGATATTAACAGAGGGAAGCACACAGAGACAGGCACACAGAAGGGCCGAGACAAACAGAGGGAAGCACACAGTGACAGGCAGCCAGATCGTGACAGACACACAGAAAGGCAGAGAAAAACAGAGGGAAGCAATCAGTGACTGGCACACAGATAGTGACAGGCACACAGAAAGGCGGAGACAAACAGAGGTAAGCACACAGGGACAGTAACACAAAATGTGACAGACACACAGAAAGGCAGAGATTAACAGAGGTAAGCACACAGGGACAGACACACAGTTAGTGACAGACATACTGAAAGGCAGATACAAACAGAGGGCAGCACACAGGGACAGGCACACAGATAGTGACAGACACACAGAAAGGCAGAGACAAACAGAGGGAAGCTCACAGGGACAGACACAGAGTTCGTGACAGACACACAGAAAGGCAGAGATGAACAGAGGTAAGCACACAGGGACAGACACACAGAAAGTGACAGACGCACAAAGGCAGAGATTAACAGGGGGAAGCACACAGGGACAGACACACTGATAGTGACAGACACACAGAAAGGCAGAGACAAACAGAGGGAAGCACACAGGGACAGGCACACAGATAGTGACAGACACACAGAAAGGCAGAGACAAACAGAGGGAAGCACGCAGGGACTGGCACAATGAAAGTGACAGACACACCGAAAGGCAGAGATTAACAGAGGTAAGCACACAGGGACAGGCACACAGAAAGTGAAAGACACACAGAAATGCAGAGACAAACAGAGGTAAGCACACAGGGACAGGCACACATATAGTGACAGACACACAGAAAGGCAGAGATTAACAGAGATAAGCACACAGGTACAGGCACACATATAGTGACAGACACTGAAAGGGAGGGACAAACAGAAGTAAGCACGCAGGGACTGGCACAATGAAAGTGACAGACACACCGAAAGGCAGAGATTAACAGAGGTAAGCACACAGGGACAGGCACACACATAGTGACAGACACACAGAAAGGCAGAGACAAACAGAGGGAAGCACATAGGACAGGCACACAGATAGTGACAGACACACAGAAAGGCAGAGACAAACAGAGGTAAGCACACAGGGACAGGCACACAGAAAGTGACATATACACAGAAAGGCAGAGATTAACAGAGGGAAGCACACAGGGACTGGGACACACATAGTGACAGACACACAGAAAGGTAGAGAATAACAGAGGGAAGCACACAGGGACTGGGACACAGATAGAACAGACAATCAGAAAGGCAGAGACAAACAGAGGGAAGCACACAGGGACAGGCACACAGATAGTGACAGACACACTGAGAGGCAGAGACAAACAGAGGTAAGCACGCAGGGACTGGCACAATGAAAGTGACAGACACACCAGAAGGCAGAGATTAACAGAGGTAAGCACACAGGGACAGGCACACTGATAGTGACAGACACACAGAAAGGCAGAGACAAACAGAGAGAAGCACATAGGACAGGCACACAGATAGTGACAGACACACAGAAAGACAGAGACAAACAGAGGTAAGCACACAGGGACAGGCACACAGAAAGTGACAGTCACACAGAAAGGCAGATATTAACAGAGGGAAGCACACATGAACAGGCACACAGAAAGTGACAGACACACAGAAAGGCAGAGATTAACAGAGGTAAGCACACAGGGACATGCACACAGATAGTGACAGACACACAGAAAGGTAGAGAATAACAGAGGGAAGCACATAGGACAGGCACACAGATAGTGACAGACACACAGAAAGACAGAGACAAACAGAGGTAAGCACACAGGGACAGGCACACAGAAAGTGACAGTCACACAGAAAGGCAGAGATTAACAGAGGGAACCACACAGGGACATGCACACAGATAGTGACAGACACACAGAAAGGTAGAGAATAACAGAGGGAAGCACACAGGGACTGGGACACAGATAGAACAGACACACAGAAAGGCAGAGACAAACAGAGGGAAGCACACAGGGACGGGCGCATAGAAAGTGACAGACACACTGAAAGGCAGAGACAAACAGAGGGAAGCACTAAGGAACAGACACACAGACAGTGGCAGACACACAGAAATGCAGAGACAAACAGAGGGAAGCACTAAGGAACAGACACACAGACAGTGGCAGACACACAGAAATGCAGAGACAAACAGAGGTAAGCACACAGGGACAGGCACACAGATAGTAACAGACACACAGAAAGGCAGAGAATAACAGAGGTAAGCACGCAGGTACAGGCACACAGATAGTGACAGACACTGAAAGGGAGAGACAAACAGAAGTAAGCACACATGGACAGGCACACAGATAGTGGCAAGCACACAGAAATGCAGAGATTAACAGTGGTAAGCATACAGGGACAGACACACAGAAAGTGACAGGCACACAGAACGGCAGACATTAACAGAGGGAAGCACACAGGGACAGATACACAGTTAGTGACAGACACACAAAAAAAGGCAGATATTAACAGAGGGAAGCACACAGAGACAGGCACACAGAAGGGCCGAGACAAACAGAGGGAAGCACACAGTGACAGGCAGCCAGATCGTGACAGACACACAGAAAGGCAGAGAAAAACAGAGGGAAGCAATCAGTGACAGGCACACAGATAGTGACAGGCACACAGAAAGGCGGAGACAAACAGAGGTAAGCACACAGGGACAGTAACACAAAATGTGACAGACACACAGAAAGGCAGAGATTAACAGAGGTAAGCACACAGGGACAGACACACAGTTAGTGACAGACACACAGTTAGTGACAGACACACAGAAAGGCAGTGATTAACAGAGGGAAGCTCACAGGGACAGACACAGAGTTCGTGACAGACACACAGAAAGGCAGAGATGAACAGAGGTAAGCACACAGGGACAGACACACAGAAAGTGACAGACGCACAAAGGCAGAGATTAACAGAGGGAAGCACACAGGGACAGACACACTGATAGTGACAGACACACCGAAAGGCAGAGATTAACAGAGGTAAGCACACAGGGACAGGCACACAGAAAGTGAAAGACACACAGAAATGCAGAGACAAACAGAGGTAAGCACACAGGGACAGGCACACATATAGTGACAGACACACAGAAAGGCAGAGATTAACAGAGATAAGCACACAGGTACAGGCACACATATAGTGACAGACACTGAAAGGGAGGGACAAACAGAAGTAAGCACACAGGGACAGGCACACAGATAGTGGCAGGCACACAGAAAGGCAGAGATTAACAGAGGTAAGCACGCAGGGACAGGCACACAGAAAGTGTCAGGCACACAGAAAGGCAGAGATTAACAGAGGTAAGCACACAGGGACAGGCACACAGATAGTGACAGACACACTGAAAGTGAGAGACAAACAGAAGTAAGCACACAGGGACAGGTACACAGATAGTGGCAGGCACACATAAATGCAGAGATTAACAGAGGTAAGTACACAGGGACAGACACACAGAAAGTGACAGGCACACAGGAAGACAGAGATTAATAGAGTGAAGCACACAGGGACAGACACACATTTAGTAACAGACACACAGAAAGGCAGAGATTAACAGAGGTAAGCACACAGAGGCAGGCACACAGAAAGTGACAGACACACAGAAATGTAGAGATTAACAGAGGTAAGCACACAGGGACAGACACACAGAAAGTGACAGACACACAAAGGCAGAGATTAACAGAGGAAGCACATAGAGACAGGCACACAGTAAGTGATAGACACACAGAAAGGCAGAGATTAACAGAGGTAAGCACACAGGGACAGACACACAGTAAGTGACAGACACACAGAAATGCAGAGATTAACAGAGGTAAGCACGCAGGGACTGGCACAATGAAAGTGACAGACACACCGAAAGGCAGAGATTAACAGAGATAAGCACACAGGGACAGGCACACAGATAGTGACAGACACACAGAAAGTCAGAGACAAACAGAGGGAAGCACATAGGACAGGCACACAGATAGTGACAGACACACAGAAAGACAGAGACAAACAGAGGTAAGCACACAGGGACAGGCACACAGAAAGGCAGAGATTAACAGAGGGAAGCACACAGGAACAGGCACACAGATAGTGACAGACACACAGAAAGGCAGAGACAAACAGAGCGAAGCACACAGGGACTGGCACACAGAAAGTGACAGACACACAGAAAGGCAGAGACAAACAGAGGGAAGCACACAGGGACAGACACACAGACTGTGGCAGACAAACAGAAATGCAGAGACAAACAGAGGTAAGCACACAGGGACAGGCACACATATAGTCACAGACACACAGAAAGGCAGAGATTAACAGAGATAAGCACACAGGTACAGGCACACAGATAGTGACAGACACTGAAAGGGAGGGACAAACAGAAGCAAGCACACAGGGACAGGCACACAGATAGTGGCAGGCACACAGAAATGCAGAGATTAACAGAGGTAAGCACACAGGGACAGGAACACAGATAGTGACAGACACACAGAAAGGCAGAGACAAACAGAGGGAAGCACACAGGGACAGGCACACAGATAGTGACAGACACACTGAGAGGCAGAGACAAACAGAGGTAAGCACGTAGGGACAGGCACAATGAAAGTGACAGACACACCGAAAGGCAGAGATTAACAGAGATAAGCACACAGGGACAGGCACACAGATAGTGACAGACACACAGAAAGGCAGAGACAAACAGAGGGAAGCACATAGGACAGGCACACAGATAGTGACAGACACACAGAAAGGCAGAGACAAACAGAGGTAAGCACACAGGGACAGGCACACAGAAAGTGACAGACACACAGAAAGGCAGAGATTAACAGAGGGAAGCACATAGGACAGGCACACAGATAGTGACAGACACACAGAAAGGCAGAGACAAACAGAGGTAAGCACACAGGGACATGCACACAGATAGTGACAGACACACAGAAAGGTAGAGAATAACAGAGGGAAGCACACAGGGACTGGGACACAGATAGAACAGACACACAGAAAGGCAGAGACAAACAGAGGGAAGCACTAAGGAACAGACACACAGACAGTGGCAGACACACAGAAATGCAGAGACAAACAGAGGTAAGCACACAGGGACAGGCACACAGATAGTAACAGACACACAGAAAGGCAGAGAATAACAGAGGTAAGCACGCAGGTACAGGCACACAGATAGTGACAGACACTGAAAGGGAGAGACAAACAGAAGTAAGCACACAGGGACAGGCACACAGATAGTGGCAAGCACACAGAAATGCAGAGATTAACAGTGGTAAGCATACAGGGACAGACACACAGAAAGTGACAGGCACACAGAACGGCAGACATTAACAGAGGGAAGCACACAGGGACAGATACACAGTTAGTGACAGACACACAAAAAAAGGCAGATATTAACAGAGGGAAGCACACAGAGACAGGCACACAGAAGGGCCGAGACAAACAGAGGGAAGCACACAGTGACAGGCAGCCAGATCGTGACAGACACACAGAAAGGCAGAGAAAAACAGAGGGAAGCAATCAGTGACTGGCACACAGATAGTGACAGGCACACAGAAAGGCGGAGACAAACAGAGGTAAGCACACAGGGACAGTAACACAAAATGTGACAGACACACAGAAAGGCAGAGATTAACAGAGGTAAGCACACAGGGACAGACACACAGTTAGTGACAGACATACTGAAAGGCAGATACAAACAGAGGGCAGCACACAGGGACAGGCACACAGATAGTGACAGACACACAGAAAGGCAGAGACAAACAGAGGGAAGCTCACAGGGACAGACACAGAGTTCGTGACAGACACACAGAAAGGCAGAGATGAACAGAGGTAAGCACACAGGGACAGACACACAGAAAGTGACAGACGCACAAAGGCAGAGATTAACAGAGGGAAGCACACAGGGACAGACACACTGATAGTGACAGACACACAGAAAGGCAGAGACAAACAGAGGGAAGCACACAGGGACAGGCACACAGATAGTGACAGACACACAGAAAGGCAGAGACAAACAGAGGGAAGCACGCAGGGACTGGCACAATGAAAGTGACAGACACACCGAAAGGCAGAGATTAACAGAGGTAAGCACACAGGGACAGGCACACAGAAAGTGAAAGACACACAGAAATGCAGAGACAAACAGAGGTAAGCACACAGGGACAGGCACACATATAGTGACAGACACACAGAAAGGCAGAGATTAACAGAGATAAGCACACAGGTACAGGCACACATATAGTGACAGACACTGAAAGGGAGGGACAAACAGAAGTAAGCACACAGGGACAGGCACACAGATAGTGGCAGGCACACAGAAAGGCAGAGATTAACAGAGGTAAGAACGCAGGGACAGGCACACAGAAAGTGTCAGGCACACAGAAAGGCAGAGATTAACAGAGGTAAGCACACAGGGACAGGCACACAGATAGTGACAGACACACTGAAAGTGAGAGACAAACAGAAGTAAGCACACAGGGACAGGTACACAGATAGTGGCAGGCACACATAAATGCAGAGATTAACAGAGGTAAGTACACAGGGACAGACACACAGAAAGTGACAGGCACACAGGAAGACAGAGATTAATAGAGTGAAGCACACAGGGACAGACACACATTTAGTAACAGACACACAGAAAGGCAGAGATTAACAGAGGTAAGCACACAGAGGCAGGCACACAGAAAGTGACAGACACACAGAAATGTAGAGATTAACAGAGGTAAGCACACAGGGACAGACACACAGAAAGTGACAGACACACAACGGCAGAGATTAACAGAGGAAGCACATAGAGACAGGCACACAGTAAGTGATAGACACACAGAAAGGCAGAGATTAACAGAGGTAAGCACACAGGGACAGACACACAGTAAGTGACAGACACACAGAAATGCAGAGATTAACAGAGGTAAGCACGCAGGGACTGGCACAATGAAAGTGACAGACACACCGAAAGGCAGAGATTAACAGAGATAAGCACACAGGGACAGGCACACAGATAGTGACAGACACACAGAAAGTCAGAGACAAACAGAGGGAAGCACATAGGACAGGCACACAGATAGTGACAGACACACAGAAAGACAGAGACAAACAGAGGTAAGCACACAGGGACAGGCACACAGAAAGGCAGAGATTAACAGAGGGAAGCACACAGGAACAGGCACACAGATAGTGACAGACACACAGAAAGGCAGAGACAAACAGAGCGAAGCACACAGGGACTGGCACACAGAAAGTGACAGACACACAGAAAGGCAGAGACAAACAGAGGGAAGCACACAGGGACAGACACACAGACTGTGGCAGACAAACAGAAATGCAGAGACAAACAGAGGTAAGCACACAGGGACAGGCACACATATAGTCACAGACACACAGAAAGGCAGAGATTAACAGAGATAAGCACACAGGTACAGGCACACAGATAGTGACAGACACTGAAAGGGAGGGACAAACAGAAGCAAGCACACAGGGACAGGCACACAGATAGTGGCAGGCACACAGAAATGCAGAGATTAACAGAGGTAAGCACACAGGGACAGGAACACAGATAGTGACAGACACACAGAAAGGCAGAGACAAACAGAGGGAAGCACACAGGGACAGGCACACAGATAGTGACAGACACACTGAGAGGCAGAGACAAACAGAGGTAAGCACGTAGGGACAGGCACAATGAAAGTGACAGACACACCGAAAGGCAGAGATTAACAGAGATAAGCACACAGGGACAGGCACACAGATAGTGACAGACACACAGAAAGGCAGAGACAAACAGAGGGAAGCACATAGGACAGGCACACAGATAGTGACAGACACACAGAAAGGCAGAGACAAACAGAGGTAAGCACACAGGGACAGGCACACAGAAAGTGACAGACACACAGAAAGGCAGAGATTAACAGAGGGAAGCACACAGGGACAGACACACAGATAGTGACAGACACACAGAAAGGCAGAGACAAACAGAGGTAAGCACGCAGGGACTGGGACACAGATAGAACAGACACACAGAAAGGCAGAGACAAACAGAGGGAAGCACACAGGGACAGGCACACAGATAGTGACAGACACACTGAGAGGCAGAGACAAACAGAGGTAAGCACGCAGGGACTGGCACAATGAAAGTGACAGACACACCGAAAGGCAGAGATTAACAGAGGTAAGCACACAGTGACAGGCACACAGATAGTGACAGACACACAGAAAGGCAGAGACAAACAGAGAGAAGCACATAAGACAGGCACACAGATAGTGACAGACACACAGAAAGACAGAGACAAACAGAGGTAAGCACACAGGGACAGGCACACAGAAAGTGACAGTCACACAGAAAGGCAGATATTAACAGAGGGAAGCACACATGAACAGGCACACAGATAGTGACAGACACACAGAAAGGCAGAGAATAACAGAGGGAAGCACACAGGGACTGGGACACAGAAAGTGACAGACACACAGAAAGGCAGAGACAAACAGAGGGAAGCACACAGGGACTGGCACACAGAAAGTGACAGACACACAGAAAGGCAGAGACAAACAGAGGGAAGCACTAAGGGACAGACACACAGACTGTGGCAGACAAACAGAAATGCAGAGACAAACAGAGGTAAGCACACAGGGACAGGCACACATATAGTGACAGACACACAGAAAGGCAGAGATTAACAGAGAAAAGCACACAGGTACAGGCACACAGATAGTGACAGACACTGAAAGGGAGGGACAAACAGAAGTAAGCACACAGGGACAGGCACACAGATAGTGGCAGGCACACAGAAATGCAGAGATTAACAGAGGTAAGCACACAGGGACAGACACACAGAAAGCGACAGGCACACAGAAAGGCAGAGATTAACAGAGGGAAGCACACAGGGACAGACACACAGAAAGCGACAGGCACACAGAAAGGCAGAGATTAACAGAGGGAAGCACACAGGGACAGGAGCACAGATAGTGACAGACACACAGAAAGGCAGAGACAAACAGAGGGAAGCACACAGGGACAGGCACACAGATAGTGACAGACACACTGAGAGGCAGAGCCAAACAGAGGTAAGCACGCAGGGACAGACACACAGAAAGCGACAGGCACACAGAAAGGCAGAGATTAACAGAGGGAAGCACACAGGGACAGGAACACAGATAGTGACAGACACACAGAAAGGCAGAGACAAACAGAGGGAAGCACACAGGGACAGGCACACAGATAGTGACAGACACACTGAGAGGCAGAGCCAAACAGAGGTAAGCACGCAGGGACAGGCACAATGAAAGTGGCAGACACACCGAAAGGCAGAGACAAACAGAGGGAAGCACTAAGGGACAGACACACAGACAGTGGCAGACAAACAGAAATGCAGAGACAAACAGAGGTAAGCACACAGGGACAGGCACACAGATAGTGACAGACACACAGAAAGGCAGAGAATAACAGAGGTAAGCACGCAGGTACAGGCACACAGATAGTGACAGACACTGAAAGGGAGAGACAAACAGAAGTAAGCACACAGGGACAGGCACACAGATAGTGGCAGGCACACAGAACGGCAGACATTAACAGAGGGAAGCACACAGGGACAGACACACAGTTAGTGACAGACACACAAAAAAAGGCAGATATTAACAGAGGGAAGCACACAGAGACAGGCACACAGAAGGGCCGAGACAAACAGAGGGAAGCACACAGGGACAGGCAGCCAGATCGTGACAGACACACAGAAAGGCAGAGAAAAACAGAGGGAAGCACTCAGAGACAGGCACACAGATAGTGACAGACACACAGAAAGGCGGAGAAAAACAGAGGTAAGCACACAGGGACAGTAACACAGAATGTGACAGACACACAGAAAGGCAGAGATTAACAGAGGTAAGCACACAGGGACAGACACACAGTTAGTGACAGACATACTGAAAGGCAGATACAAACAGAGGGCAGCACACAGGGACAGGCACACAGATAGTGACAGACACACAGAAAGGCAGTGATTAACAGAGGGAAGCTCACAGGGACAGGGACAGAGTTCGTGACAGACACACAGAAAGGCAGAGATGAACAGAGGTAAGCACACAGGGACAGACACACAGAAAGTGACAGACGCACAAAGGCAGAGACAAACAGAGGTAAGCACACAGGGACAGACACACTGATAGTGACAGACACACAGAAAGGCAGAGACAAACAGAGGGAAGCACACAGGGACAGGCACACAGATAGTGACAGACACACTGAGAGGCAGAGACAAACAGAGGTAAGCACGCAGGGACTGGCGCAATGAAAGTGACAGACACACCGAAAGGCAGAGATTAACAGAGGTAAGCACACAGGGACAGGCACACAGATAGTGACAGACACACAGAAAGGCAGAGACAAACAGAGGGAAGCACATAGGACAGGCACACAGATAATGACAGACACACAGAAAGACAGAGACAAACAGAGGTAAGCACACAGGGACAGGCACACAGAAAGTGACAGTCACACAGAAAGGCAGATATTAACAGAGGGAAGCACACATGAACAGGCACACAGATAGTGATAGGCACACAGAAAGGCAGAGAATAACAGAGGGAAGCACACAGGGACTGGGACACAGATAGTGACGGACACACAGAAAGGCAGAGACAAACAGAGGGAAGCACACAGGGACTGGCACACAGAAAGTGTCAGACACACAGAAAGGCAGAGACAAACAGAGGGAAGCACTAAGGGACAGACACACAGACTGTGGCAGACAAACAGAAATGCAGAGACAAACAGAGGTAAGCACACAGGGACAGGCACACATATAGTGACAGACACACAGAAAGGCAGACATTAACATAGATAAGCACACAGGTACAGGCACACAGATAGTGACAGACACTGAAAGGGAGGGACAAACAGAAGTAAGCACACAGGGACAGGCACACAGATAGTGGCAGGCACACAGAAATGCAGAGAATAACAGAGGTAAGCACACAGGGACAGACACACAGAAAGTGACAGGCACACAGAAAGGCAGAGATTAACAGAGGGAAGCACACAGGGAAAGACACACAGTTAGCGACAGACACATAGAAAGGCAGAGATTAACAGAGGGAAGCACACAGAGACAGGCACACAGAAGGGCCGAGACAAACACAGGGAAGCACACAGGGACAGGCAGCCAGATCGTGACAGACACACAGAAAGGCAGAGACAAACAGAGGGAAGCACTGAGAGACAGGCACATAGATAGTGACAGGCAGACAGAAAGGCAGAGAAAAACAGAGGTAAGCACACAGGGACAGTCGCACAGAAAGTGACAGACACACAGAAAGGCAGACATTAAGAGAGGTAAGCACACAGGGACAGACACACAGATAGTGACAGACATACTGAAAGGAAGAGACAAACAGAGGCCAGCACACAGTGACAGGCACACAGAAAGTGACAGACACACAAAAAGGCAGAGATTAGCAGAGGTAAGCACTCAGGGACAGACACACAGTTAGTGACAGACACACAAAAAGGCAGAGACAAACAGTGGTAAGCACACAGGGACAGGCACACAGAAATGCAGAGACAAACAGAGGTAAGCACACAGGGACAGGCACTCAGAAAGTGGCAGGCACACAGAAAGGCAGAGATTAACAGAGGTAAGCACACAGGGACAGGCACACAGATAGTGACAGACACACTGAAAGTGAGAGACAAACAGAAGTAAGCACACAGGGACAGGTACACAGATAGTGGCAGGCACACAGAAATGCAGAGATTAACAGAGGTAAGCACAAAGGGACAGACACACAGAAAGTGACAGACACACAAAGGCAGAGATTAACAGAGGAAGCACATAGAGACAGGCACACAGATAGTGATCGACACACAGAAAGGCAGAGATTAACAGAGGTAAGCACGCAGGGACAGGCACTCAGAAAGTGGCAGGCACACAGAAAGGCAGAGATTAACAGAGGTAAGCACACAGGGACAGGCACACAGATAGTGACAGACACACTGAAAGTGAGAGACAAACAGAAGTAAGCACACAGGGACAGGTACACAGATAGTGGCAGGCACACAGAAATGCAGAGATTAACAGAGGTAAGCACAAAGGGACAGACACACAGAAAGTGACAGACACACAAAGGCAGAGATTAACAGAGGAAGCACATAGAGACAGGCACACAGATAGTGATCGACACACAGAAAGGCAGAGATTAACAGAGGTAAGCACACAGGGACAGACACACAGAAAGTGACAGACACACAGAAATGCAGAGATTAACAGAGGTAAGCACGCAGTGACTGGCACAATGAAAGTGACAGACACACCGAAAGGCAGAGATTAACAGAGATAAGCACACAGGGACAGGCACACAGATAGTGACAGACACACAGAAAGGCAGAGACAAACAGAGGGAAGCACATAGGACAGGCACACAGATAGTGACAGACACACAGAAAGACAGAGGCAAACAGAGGTAAGCACACAGGGACAGGCACACAGAAAGGCAGAGATTAACAGAGGGAAGCACACAGGAACAGGCACACAGATAGTGACAGACACACAGAAAGGCAGAGAATAACAGAGGGAAGCACACAGGGACTGGGACACAGATAGTGACAGGCACACAGAAAGGCAGAGACAAACAGAGGGAAGCACACAGGGACTGGCACACAGAAAGTGACAGACACACAGAAAGGCAGAGACAAACAGAGGGAAGCACTAAGGGACAGACACACAGACAGTGGCTGACACACAGAAATGCAGAGACAAACAGAGGTAAGCACACAGGTACAGGCAAACAGATAGTGACAGACACTGAAAGGGAGAGACAAACAGAAGTAACCACACAGGGACAGTCACAAAGATAGTGGCAGGAACACAGAAATGCAGAGATTAACAGAGGTAAGCACGCAGGGACAGGCACACAGATAGTGGCAGGCACACAGAAAGGCAGAGATTAACAGAGGTAAGCACACAGGAGCAGACACACAGTTAGTGACAGACACACAGAAAGGCAGAGATTAACGGAGTGAAGCACACAGGGACAGACACACATTTAGTGACAGACACACAGAAAGGCAGAGATTAACAGAGGTAAGCACACAGGTACAGGCACACAGATAGTGGCAGGCACACAGAAAGGCAGAGATTAACAGAGGTGAGCACGCAGGGACAGGCACACAGATAGTGGCAGGCACACAGAAAGGCAGAGATTAACAGAGGTAAGAACGCAGGGACAGGCACACAGATAGTGGCAGGCACACAGAAAGGCAGAGATTAACAGAGGTAAGCACACAGGAGCAGACACACAGTTAGTGACAGACACACAGAAAGGCAGAGATTAATGGAATGAAGCACACAGGGACAGACACACATTTAGTGACAGACACACAGAAAGGCAGAGATTAACAGAGGTAAGCACACAGAGACAGGCACACAGAAAGTGACAGACACACAGAAATGCAGAGATTAACAGAGGTAAGCACACAGGGACAGACACACAGAAAGAGACAGACACACAAAGGCAGAGATTAACAGAGGAAGCACATAGAGACAGGCACACAGATAGTGATAGACACACAGAAAGGAAGAGATTAACAGAGGGAACCACACAGGGACAGACACACAGTTAGTGACTGACACACAGAATGGCAGAGACAAACAGAGGTAAGCACACAGGGACAGGCATACTGAAAGTGACAGACACACAGAAAGGCAGCGACAAACAGAGGTAAGCACACAGAGACAGCCACACAGAAAGTGACAGACACACAGAAAGGCAGAGATTAACAGAGGGAAGCACACAGAGACAGGCACACAGATAGTGGCAGACACACAGAAAGGCAGAGACAAACAGAGGTAAGCACACAGAGACAGACACACAGACAGTGACAGACACTCAGAAAGGCAGAGACAAACAGAGGTAAGCACACAGGGACAGACACACAGACAGTGACAGACACATAGAAAGGCAGAAATTAACAGAGGTAAGCACACAGGGGCAGGCACACAGATAGTGACAGTCACACAGAAAGGCAGAGACAAACAGAGGGAAGCACACAGAGGCAGACACACAGACAGTGACAGGCACACAGAATGGCAGAGACAAACAGAGGTAAGTACACAGAGACAGGCACACAGAAAGTGACAGACACACAGAAAGGCAGAGATTAACAGAGGGAAGCACACAGGGACAGGCACATAGATAGTGACAGGCAGCCAGAAAGGCAGAGACAAACAGAGGTAAGCACACAGGGACAGTCACACAGAAAGTGACAGACACACAGAAAGGCAGACATTAAGAGAGGTAAGCACACAGGGACAGACACACAGATAGTGACAGACATACTTAAAGGAAGAGACAAACAGAGGCCAGCACACAGTGACAGGCACACAGAAAGTGACAGACACACAAAAAGGCAGAGATTAGCAGAGGTAAGCACACAGGGACAGACACACAGTTAGAGACAGACACACAATAAGGCAGAGACAAACAGTGGTAAGCACACAGGGACAGGCACACTGAAAGTGAAAGGCACACAGACAGGTAGAGACAAACAGTCGTAAGCCCACAGGGACAGGCACACAGATAGTGACAGGCACACTGAAAGGCAGAGTTTAACAGAGGGAAGCACACAGGTACAGGCACACAGATAGTGGCAGGCACACAGAAAGGCAGAGATTAACAGAGGTAAGCACGCAGGGACAGGCACACAGATAGTGGCAGGCACACAGAAAGGCAGAGATTAACAGAGGTAAGCACGCAGGGACTGGCACACAGATAGTGACAGACACACAGAAAGGCAGAGACAAACAGAGGGAAGCACACAGGGACTGGCACACAGAAAGTGACAGACACACAGAAAGGCAGAGACAAACAGAGGGAAGCACTAAGGGACAGACACACAGACAGTGGCTGACACTCAGAAATGCAGAGACAAACAGAGGTAAGCACACAGGTACAGGCACACAGATAGTGACAGACACTGAAAGGGAGAGACAAACAGAAGTAACCACACAGGGACAGTCACAAAGATAGTGGCAGGCACACAGAAATGCAGAGATTAACAGAGGTAAGCACGCAGGGACAGGCACACAGATAGTGGCAGGCACACAGAAAGGCAGAGATTAACAGAGGTAAGCACACAGGAGCAGACACACAGTTAGTGACAGACACACAGAAAGGCAGAGATTAATGGAGTGAAGCACACAGGGACAGACACACATTTAGTGACAGACACACAGAAAGGCAGAGATTAACAGAGGTAAGCACACAGGTACAGGCACACAGATAGTGGCAGGCACACAGAAAGGCAGAGATTAACAGAGGTGAGCACGCAGGGACAGGCACACAGATAGTGGCAGGCACACAGAAAGGCAGAGATTAACAGAGGTAAGCACGCAGGGACTGGGACACAGATAGAACAGACACACAGAAAGGCAGAGACAAACAGAGGGAAGCACACAGGGACAGGCACACAGATAGTGACAGACACACTGAGAGGCAGAGACAAACAGAGGTAAGCACGCAGGGACTGGCACAATGAAAGTGACAGACACACCGAAAGGCAGAGATTAACAGAGGTAAGCACACAGTGACAGGCACACAGATAGTGACAGACACACAGAAAGGCAGAGACAAACAGAGAGAAGCACATAAGACAGGCACACAGATAGTGACAGACACACAGAAAGACAGAGACAAACAGAGGTAAGCACACAGGGACAGGCACACAGAAAGTGACAGTCACACAGAAAGGCAGATATTAACAGAGGGAAGCACACATGAACAGGCACACAGATAGTGACAGACACACAGAAAGGCAGAGAATAACAGAGGGAAGCACACAGGGACTGGGACACAGAAAGTGACAGACACACAGAAAGGCAGAGACAAACAGAGGGAAGCACACAGGGACTGGCACACAGAAAGTGACAGACACACAGAAAGGCAGAGACAAACAGAGGGAAGCACTAAGGGACAGACACACAGACTGTGGCAGACAAACAGAAATGCAGAGACAAACAGAGGTAAGCACACAGGGACAGGCACACATATAGTGACAGACACACAGAAAGGCAGAGATTAACAGAGAAAAGCACACAGGTACAGGCACACAGATAGTGACAGACACTGAAAGGGAGGGACAAACAGAAGTAAGCACACAGGGACAGGCACACAGATAGTGGCAGGCACACAGAAATGCAGAGATTAACAGAGGTAAGCACACAGGGACAGACACACAGAAAGCGACAGGCACACAGAAAGGCAGAGATTAACAGAGGGAAGCACACAGGGACAGACACACAGAAAGCGACAGGCACACAGAAAGGCAGAGATTAACAGAGGGAAGCACACAGGGACAGGAGCACAGATAGTGACAGACACACAGAAAGGCAGAGACAAACAGAGGGAAGCACACAGGGACAGGCACACAGATAGTGACAGACACACTGAGAGGCAGAGCCAAACAGAGGTAAGCACGCAGGGACAGACACACAGAAAGCGACAGGCACACAGAAAGGCAGAGATTAACAGAGGGAAGCACACAGGGACAGGAACACAGATAGTGACAGACACACAGAAAGGCAGAGACAAACAGAGGGAAGCACACAGGGACAGGCACACAGATAGTGACAGACACACTGAGAGGCAGAGCCAAACAGAGGTAAGCACGCAGGGACAGGCACAATGAAAGTGGCAGACACACCGAAAGGCAGAGACAAACAGAGGGAAGCACTAAGGGACAGACACACAGACAGTGGCAGACAAACAGAAATGCAGAGACAAACAGAGGTAAGCACACAGGGACAGGCACACAGATAGTGACAGACACACAGAAAGGCAGAGAATAACAGAGGTAAGCACGCAGGTACAGGCACACAGATAGTGACAGACACTGAAAGGGAGAGACAAACAGAAGTAAGCACACAGGGACAGGCACACAGATAGTGGCAGGCACACAGAACGGCAGACATTAACAGAGGGAAGCACACAGGGACAGACACACAGTTAGTGACAGACACACAAAAAAAGGCAGATATTAACAGAGGGAAGCACACAGAGACAGGCACACAGAAGGGCCGAGACAAACAGAGGGAAGCACACAGGGACAGGCAGCCAGATCGTGACAGACACACAGAAAGGCAGAGAAAAACAGAGGGAAGCACTCAGAGACAGGCACACAGATAGTGACAGACACACAGAAAGGCGGAGAAAAACAGAGGTAAGCACACAGGGACAGTAACACAGAATGTGACAGACACACAGAAAGGCAGAGATTAACAGAGGTAAGCACACAGGGACAGACACACAGTTAGTGACAGACATACTGAAAGGCAGATACAAACAGAGGGCAGCACACAGGGACAGGCACACAGATAGTGACAGACACACAGAAAGGCAGTGATTAACAGAGGGAAGCTCACAGGGACAGGGACAGAGTTCGTGACAGACACACAGAAAGGCAGAGATGAACAGAGGTAAGCACACAGGGACAGACACACAGAAAGTGACAGACGCACAAAGGCAGAGACAAACAGAGGTAAGCACACAGGGACAGACACACTGATAGTGACAGACACACAGAAAGGCAGAGACAAACAGAGGGAAGCACACAGGGACAGGCACACAGATAGTGACAGACACACTGAGAGGCAGAGACAAACAGAGGTAAGCACGCAGGGACTGGCGCAATGAAAGTGACAGACACACCGAAAGGCAGAGATTAACAGAGGTAAGCACACAGGGACAGGCACACAGATAGTGACAGACACACAGAAAGGCAGAGACAAACAGAGGGAAGCACATAGGACAGGCACACAGATAATGACAGACACACAGAAAGACAGAGACAAACAGAGGTAAGCACACAGGGACAGGCACACAGAAAGTGACAGTCACACAGAAAGGCAGATATTAACAGAGGGAAGCACACATGAACAGGCACACAGATAGTGATAGGCACACAGAAAGGCAGAGAATAACAGAGGGAAGCACACAGGGACTGGGACACAGATAGTGACGGACACACAGAAAGGCAGAGACAAACAGAGGGAAGCACACAGGGACTGGCACACAGAAAGTGTCAGACACACAGAAAGGCAGAGACAAACAGAGGGAAGCACTAAGGGACAGACACACAGACTGTGGCAGACAAACAGAAATGCAGAGACAAACAGAGGTAAGCACACAGGGACAGGCACACATATAGTGACAGACACACAGAAAGGCAGACATTAACATAGATAAGCACACAGGTACAGGCACACAGATAGTGACAGACACTGAAAGGGAGGGACAAACAGAAGTAAGCACACAGGGACAGGCACACAGATAGTGGCAGGCACACAGAAATGCAGAGAATAACAGAGGTAAGCACACAGGGACAGACACACAGAAAGTGACAGGCACACAGAAAGGCAGAGATTAACAGAGGGAAGCACACAGGGAAAGACACACAGTTAGCGACAGACACATAGAAAGGCAGAGATTAACAGAGGGAAGCACACAGAGACAGGCACACAGAAGGGCCGAGACAAACACAGGGAAGCACACAGGGACAGGCAGCCAGATCGTGACAGACACACAGAAAGGCAGAGACAAACAGAGGGAAGCACTGAGAGACAGGCACATAGATAGTGACAGGCAGACAGAAAGGCAGAGAAAAACAGAGGTAAGCACACAGGGACAGTCGCACAGAAAGTGACAGACACACAGAAAGGCAGACATTAAGAGAGGTAAGCACACAGGGACAGACACACAGATAGTGACAGACATACTGAAAGGAAGAGACAAACAGAGGCCAGCACACAGTGACAGGCACACAGAAAGTGACAGACACACAAAAAGGCAGAGATTAGCAGAGGTAAGCACTCAGGGACAGACACACAGTTAGTGACAGACACACAAAAAGGCAGAGACAAACAGTGGTAAGCACACAGGGACAGGCACACAGAAATGCAGAGACAAACAGAGGTAAGCACACAGGGACAGGCACTCAGAAAGTGGCAGGCACACAGAAAGGCAGAGATTAACAGAGGTAAGCACACAGGGACAGGCACACAGATAGTGACAGACACACTGAAAGTGAGAGACAAACAGAAGTAAGCACACAGGGACAGGTACACAGATAGTGGCAGGCACACAGAAATGCAGAGATTAACAGAGGTAAGCACAAAGGGACAGACACACAGAAAGTGACAGACACACAAAGGCAGAGATTAACAGAGGAAGCACATAGAGACAGGCACACAGATAGTGATCGACACACAGAAAGGCAGAGATTAACAGAGGTAAGCACGCAGGGACAGGCACTCAGAAAGTGGCAGGCACACAGAAAGGCAGAGATTAACAGAGGTAAGCACACAGGGACAGGCACACAGATAGTGACAGACACACTGAAAGTGAGAGACAAACAGAAGTAAGCACACAGGGACAGGTACACAGATAGTGGCAGGCACACAGAAATGCAGAGATTAACAGAGGTAAGCACAAAGGGACAGACACACAGAAAGTGACAGACACACAAAGGCAGAGATTAACAGAGGAAGCACATAGAGACAGGCACACAGATAGTGATCGACACACAGAAAGGCAGAGATTAACAGAGGTAAGCACACAGGGACAGACACACAGAAAGTGACAGACACACAGAAATGCAGAGATTAACAGAGGTAAGCACGCAGTGACTGGCACAATGAAAGTGACAGACACACCGAAAGGCAGAGATTAACAGAGATAAGCACACAGGGACAGGCACACAGATAGTGACAGACACACAGAAAGGCAGAGACAAACAGAGGGAAGCACATAGGACAGGCACACAGATAGTGACAGACACACAGAAAGACAGAGGCAAACAGAGGTAAGCACACAGGGACAGGCACACAGAAAGGCAGAGATTAACAGAGGGAAGCACACAGGAACAGGCACACAGATAGTGACAGACACACAGAAAGGCAGAGAATAACAGAGGGAAGCACACAGGGACTGGGACACAGATAGTGACAGGCACACAGAAAGGCAGAGACAAACAGAGGGAAGCACACAGGGACTGGCACACAGAAAGTGACAGACACACAGAAAGGCAGAGACAAACAGAGGGAAGCACTAAGGGACAGACACACAGACAGTGGCTGACACACAGAAATGCAGAGACAAACAGAGGTAAGCACACAGGTACAGGCAAACAGATAGTGACAGACACTGAAAGGGAGAGACAAACAGAAGTAACCACACAGGGACAGTCACAAAGATAGTGGCAGGAACACAGAAATGCAGAGATTAACAGAGGTAAGCACGCAGGGACAGGCACACAGATAGTGGCAGGCACACAGAAAGGCAGAGATTAACAGAGGTAAGCACACAGGAGCAGACACACAGTTAGTGACAGACACACAGAAAGGCAGAGATTAACGGAGTGAAGCACACAGGGACAGACACACATTTAGTGACAGACACACAGAAAGGCAGAGATTAACAGAGGTAAGCACACAGGTACAGGCACACAGATAGTGGCAGGCACACAGAAAGGCAGAGATTAACAGAGGTGAGCACGCAGGGACAGGCACACAGATAGTGGCAGGCACACAGAAAGGCAGAGATTAACAGAGGTAAGAACGCAGGGACAGGCACACAGATAGTGGCAGGCACACAGAAAGGCAGAGATTAACAGAGGTAAGCACACAGGAGCAGACACACAGTTAGTGACAGACACACAGAAAGGCAGAGATTAATGGAATGAAGCACACAGGGACAGACACACATTTAGTGACAGACACACAGAAAGGCAGAGATTAACAGAGGTAAGCACACAGAGACAGGCACACAGAAAGTGACAGACACACAGAAATGCAGAGATTAACAGAGGTAAGCACACAGGGACAGACACACAGAAAGAGACAGACACACAAAGGCAGAGATTAACAGAGGAAGCACATAGAGACAGGCACACAGATAGTGATAGACACACAGAAAGGAAGAGATTAACAGAGGGAACCACACAGGGACAGACACACAGTTAGTGACTGACACACAGAATGGCAGAGACAAACAGAGGTAAGCACACAGGGACAGGCATACTGAAAGTGACAGACACACAGAAAGGCAGCGACAAACAGAGGTAAGCACACAGAGACAGCCACACAGAAAGTGACAGACACACAGAAAGGCAGAGATTAACAGAGGGAAGCACACAGAGACAGGCACACAGATAGTGGCAGACACACAGAAAGGCAGAGACAAACAGAGGTAAGCACACAGAGACAGACACACAGACAGTGACAGACACTCAGAAAGGCAGAGACAAACAGAGGTAAGCACACAGGGACAGACACACAGACAGTGACAGACACATAGAAAGGCAGAAATTAACAGAGGTAAGCACACAGGGGCAGGCACACAGATAGTGACAGTCACACAGAAAGGCAGAGACAAACAGAGGGAAGCACACAGAGGCAGACACACAGACAGTGACAGGCACACAGAATGGCAGAGACAAACAGAGGTAAGTACACAGAGACAGGCACACAGAAAGTGACAGACACACAGAAAGGCAGAGATTAACAGAGGGAAGCACACAGGGACAGGCACATAGATAGTGACAGGCAGCCAGAAAGGCAGAGACAAACAGAGGTAAGCACACAGGGACAGTCACACAGAAAGTGACAGACACACAGAAAGGCAGACATTAAGAGAGGTAAGCACACAGGGACAGACACACAGATAGTGACAGACATACTTAAAGGAAGAGACAAACAGAGGCCAGCACACAGTGACAGGCACACAGAAAGTGACAGACACACAAAAAGGCAGAGATTAGCAGAGGTAAGCACACAGGGACAGACACACAGTTAGAGACAGACACACAATAAGGCAGAGACAAACAGTGGTAAGCACACAGGGACAGGCACACTGAAAGTGAAAGGCACACAGACAGGTAGAGACAAACAGTCGTAAGCCCACAGGGACAGGCACACAGATAGTGACAGGCACACTGAAAGGCAGAGTTTAACAGAGGGAAGCACACAGGTACAGGCACACAGATAGTGGCAGGCACACAGAAAGGCAGAGATTAACAGAGGTAAGCACGCAGGGACAGGCACACAGATAGTGGCAGGCACACAGAAAGGCAGAGATTAACAGAGGTAAGCACGCAGGGACTGGCACACAGATAGTGACAGACACACAGAAAGGCAGAGACAAACAGAGGGAAGCACACAGGGACTGGCACACAGAAAGTGACAGACACACAGAAAGGCAGAGACAAACAGAGGGAAGCACTAAGGGACAGACACACAGACAGTGGCTGACACTCAGAAATGCAGAGACAAACAGAGGTAAGCACACAGGTACAGGCACACAGATAGTGACAGACACTGAAAGGGAGAGACAAACAGAAGTAACCACACAGGGACAGTCACAAAGATAGTGGCAGGCACACAGAAATGCAGAGATTAACAGAGGTAAGCACGCAGGGACAGGCACACAGATAGTGGCAGGCACACAGAAAGGCAGAGATTAACAGAGGTAAGCACACAGGAGCAGACACACAGTTAGTGACAGACACACAGAAAGGCAGAGATTAATGGAGTGAAGCACACAGGGACAGACACACATTTAGTGACAGACACACAGAAAGGCAGAGATTAACAGAGGTAAGCACACAGGTACAGGCACACAGATAGTGGCAGGCACACAGAAAGGCAGAGATTAACAGAGGTGAGCACGCAGGGACAGGCACACAGATAGTGGCAGGCACACAGAAAGGCAGAGATTAACAGAGGTAAGAACGCAGGGACAGGCACACAGATAGTGGCAGGCACACAGAAAGGCAGAGATTAACAGAGGTAAGCACACAGGAGCAGACACACAGTTAGTGACAGACACACAGAAAGGCAGAGATTAATGGAATGAAGCACACAGGGACAGACACACATTTAGTGACAGACACACAGAAAGGCAGAGATTAACAGAGGTAAGCACACAGAGACAGGCACACAGAAAGTGACAGACACACAGAAATGCAGAGATTAACAGAGGTAAGCACACAGGGACAGACACACAGAAAGTGACAGACACACAAAGGCAGAGATTAACAGAGGAAGCACATAGAGACAGGCACACAGATAGTGATAGACACACAGAAAGGCAGAGATTAACAGAGGGAACCACACAGGGACAGACACACAGTTAGTGACTGACACACAGAATGGCAGAGACTAACAGAGGTAAGCACACAGGGACAGGTATACTGAAAGTGACAGACACACAGAAAGGCAGCGACAAACAGAGGTAAGCACACAGAGACAGCCACACAGAAAGTGACAGACACACAGAAAGGCAGAGATTAACAGAGGGAAGCACACAGAGACAGGCACACAGATAGTGGCAGACACACAGAAAGGCAGAGACAAACAGAGGTAAGCACACAGAGACAGACACACAGACAGTGACAGACACTCAGAAAGGCAGAGACAAACAGAGGTAAGCACACAGGGACAGACAGTGACAGACACATAGAAAGGCAGAAATTAACAGAGGTAAGCACACAGGGGCAGGCACACAGATAGTGACAGTCACACAGAAAGGCAGAGATAAACAGAGGGAAGCACACAGAGGCAGACACACAGACAGTGACAGGCACACAGAATGGCAGAGACAAACAGAGGTAAGTACACAGAGACAGGCACACAGAAAGTGACAGACACACAGAAAGGCAGAGATTAACAGAGGGAAGCACACAGGGACAGGCACATAGATAGTGACAGGCAGACAGAAAGGCAGAGACAAACAGAGGTAAGCACACAGGGACAGTCACACAGAAAGTGACAGACACACAGAAAGGCAGACATTAAGAGAGGTAAGCACACAGGGACAGACACACAGATAGTGACAGACATACTTAAAGGAAGAGACAAACAGAGGCCAGCACACAGTGACAGGCACACAGAAAGTGACAGACACACAAAAAGGCAGAGATTAGCAGAGGTAAGCACACAGGGACAGACACACAGTTAGAGACAGACACACAATAAGGCAGAGACAAACAGTGGTAAGCACACAGGGACAGGCACACAGAAAGTGAAAGGCACACAGACAGGTAGAGACAAACAGTCGTAAGCCCACAGGGACAGGCACACAGATAGTGACAGGCACACTGAAAGGCAGAGATTAACAGAGGTAAGCACGCAGGGACAGGCACACAGATAGTGGCAGGCACACAGAAAGGCAGAGATTAACAGAGGTAAGCACGCAGGGACAGGCACACAGATAGTGGCAGGCACACAGAAAGGCAGAGATTAACAGAGGTAAGCACACATGAGCAGACACACAGTTAGTGACAGACACACAGAAAGGCAGAGATTAATGGAGTGAAGCACACAGGGACAGACACACATTTAGTGACAGACACACAGAAAGGCAGAGATTAACAGAGGTAAGCACGCAGAGACAGGCACACAGAAAGTGACAGACACACAGAAAGGCAGAGATTAACAGAGGGAAGCACACAGAGACAGGCACACAGATAGTGGCAGACACACAGAAAGGCAGAGACAAACAGAGGTAAGCACACAGAGACAGACACACAGACAGTGACAGACACTCAGGAAGGCAGAGACAAACAGAGGTAAGCACAGAGGGACAGACAGTGACAGACACATAGAAAGGCAGAAATTAACAGAGGTAAGCACACAGGGGCAGGCACACAGATAGTGACAGTCACACAGAAAGGCAGAGACAAACAGAGGGAAGCACACAGAGGCAGACACACAGACAGTGACAGGCACACAGAATGGCAGAGACAAACAGAGGTAAGTACACAGAGACAGGCACACAGAAAGTGACAGACACACAGAAAGGCAGAGATTAACAGAGGGAAGCACACAGGGACAGGCACACAGAAAGTGACAGACACACAGAAAGGCAGAGACAAACAGTGGTACGCACACAGGGACAGTGACACAGATAGTGACAGATACACAGAAAGGCAGAGACTAATAGAGGGAAGCACACGGGGACTGACACACAGGTAGTGACAGACACACAGAAAGGCAGAGATTTACAGAGGTAAGCACACAGGGACAGGCACACAGAAAGTGACAGATACACAGAAATGCAGTGATTAACAGAGGTAAGCACACAGGGACGGACATATAGAAAGAGACTGTCCCATACACAGAGACTGACAGACGCAGAGAAAGATAAGGGTAACACATAGAAACATTCACCGAGATAGCCAAAGAAACAAAGTTACACACAAACGGACAAATGGAGGTGGGCAAACATAAAGACTGAAACTAACCCACAGACTCACACAGACACATCCATGAGCACACAAAAAAGACAGAGGCACATAGACTGTCACAAAGACTGAAATATAAAGGCACATCAGCGCAAACAGAGACAGATACACAGGAAGACTCATAACAAAGTATAAAGAACAAAGAAAAGTACAGCACAGGAACAGGCATTCGGCCCTCCAAGCTCGTGCCGACCATGCTGGCCGACTAAACTACAATCTTCTACACTTCCTGGCTCCGTATCCCTCTATTCCCATCCTATTCATGTATTTAGCAAGATGCCACATAAATGTCATTATCGTCCCTGCTTCCACCACCTCCTTCGGCACGAGTTCCAGACACCCACTACCCTCTGTGTAAAAAGACTTGCCTCGTACATCTCCTCTAAACCTTGACCCTCGCACCTTAAACCTACGCCCCCTCGTAATTGATCCCTCCATCCTGGGAAAAAGTCTCTGACCATCCACTCTGTCTATGCCCCTGGAGACCTCTATCAGGTCGCCGCTCAACCTCCTTCGTTCCAGTGAGAACAAACAGAGTTTATTCAACCGCTCCTCAAAGCTAATGTCCCCTATACCAGGCAGAATCCTGGTAAATCTCGTTTGCATCCTCTCCAAAGCCTCCACATCCTTCTGGTAGTGTGGCCACCAGAATTGAACACTACACTCCAAGTGTGGCCTAACCAATGTTCCACGCAGCTGCAACATGACTTGCCAATCTTTATACTCAATGCCCCAGCTAATGAAGGCAAGCGTGCCGTATGCCTTCTTGACTGCCTTTTCCACCGGTGTTTCCCCTTTCAGTGACCTGTGGACCTGTACACCTAGATCTCTCTGACTGCCAATACTCTCGAGGGTTCTACCATTCACTGTAAACTCCTTACCCGTATTAGACCTTCCAAAATGCATTACCTCATATCTGTCCGGACTAAACTCCATCTGCTTTCTCTCCGCCCAAGTATCCAAATGATCTAAATCCTGCTGTATCCTCTGACAGTCCTCATCGCTATCCGCAATTTCCAAAACCTTTGTGTCGTCCGCAAACTTACTAATCAGAGCAGTTACATTTTCCTCCAAATTATTGATTTCTACTGTGAACAGCAAAGGTCCCAGCACTGATCTCTGCGAAACACCACTAGTCACATCCCTCCAATCAGAAAGGCACCCTTCCATTGCTACTCTCTGCCTTCTATGACCTAGCCAGTTCTGTATCCAACTTGCCAGCTGATCCCGATTGACTCACCTTTTGTAACAGCCTGCCATGAGCGACCTTGTCAACTGCCTTACTAAAGTCCATATAGACAACATCCATTGCCCTACCTGCATCTATTATCTTTGTGATCGCCTCGAAAAACTCTATTAACTAATGAGACACGACATCTCCTTCACAAAACCGTGCTGCCTCTCGCTATTACGACCCCTTGCTTCCAAATGGGAGTAGATCCTGTCTCGAAGAATTCTCTCCAGTAATTTCCCTATCACTGACGGAATAGTTCCCTGGATTTTCAGTGCTACCCTTCTCAAACAAAGGAACAACATTGGCTATTATTCAGTCCTCCGGGAGATCACCTGAAGACAGTGAGGATCTAAAGATTTCTGTTCAGGGCTCAGCAATTTCCTCTCTTGCCTCCTTCAGAATTCTTGGGTAGATCCCATCAGGCACTTAGTATTATTAAAGACGCCCAACACCTCGTCTTTTTTGGATCTCAATGTGACCCAGGCTATCTACTTATCCTTCTCCAGACTCAACATCCGCCACTTGAAATGAAATGAAATTGCTTCTCTTACGATGCAAAGTATTCATTTAATACCTCACCCAATTCCTCTGGCTCCACATATCGTTTCCCTCCCCTGTACTTCAATGGGCCAACCCTTTCCCTGGCTACCCTCTTGGTTTTTATGTACTCATAGAGCTATATGTACAGAACGAGAGCGAGTCAACTACAATCACACAGGCTAGCAGAGACAGATGCGCAGATAGAGATACACGCACAAAAACGCACAGACAGGTCTGAAGCTGGGAAACGTTTCTCCGAGAAAATGGTGCTCGAAGGTTGGAACCTGTTGCTGAAAATTGGAACTGTTCCACGATTAATTATTAATTCCAAATCTCACACTGGGAGACGTACAGGCACAAACACACAAAGACAGACTCATACAGAGAGACTGCGACAAAGGCAGAGACAGAGACACATTACAGAGAATGATCCAGCCCAACATTATTGACGACATAGAGAGCGTATACAGGAAGGAACTTTCCCCACGAGTAGAGGGGCACATATCTAGGGGGTATGACGTAAGGAATATGTCATTTCGAGGCAATTTGAGGGAATACCACATTCACACAGAGGAAGGTGGGAATCTGAAACTGACTGCCTGGAAGGATGGAAGAGGTGGGAATCCTCACAACATTGAAGAAGTATTTAGGTGAGCACTTGAGACTTCATAACATACAAGTCTCGGGACCAATTGCTGAAAATGGAATTAGAATAGATATGTGCCAGACGGCTGCTACAGAACCTCTGGACCGAATGGTCTCTCTGTATCCTGTAAAACTCTATGGCAACTCTGTTCCCTCAGCTACTTGACTTCTTATATCTAAAGACATGGTAATACATTTAATTTAGAAAAAAAACTCCTGAACTGAGATTTACAATTAGTATTTGACAGTGGATCAATTGCAATTTGTCGGGGAAAGTTCCAATCTTTGGGTACCGTTTCCCCGGGAAAAATTATCCCGATCTTTCCGACTGAAGGCATTGGCACTCGAGTGTCTTTTATTCCCCAATATCCGCACTGCAGTGTTGGAGCCGCTGGGCTTGTCTTCCCCCGAGCAGCGAACATCCAGATGAGCTTTAACTCAAGTTTTCAAAATCATAATCGATATTTATTGATTGCATAAGGATAAATCATCTTTATGTGCAGAATAGTCGGTAGCCAGAGGATACTCAATAGAACCTGATTGGCACAAGAAACAAACGGGCATAAGAGGGACTTTTTTCTCCACAGCGAGCTGTTTCACTGAAATGTACGTCCTGACATGTCAACAGCAAAGCTGAAAATAAAATCAGATGCTTACCTGCCGTCAAAAAGGAATGCCTGGATATCAGGGAATTCGGGATGTGTGTTTAGTAACAAAGCCTCTGAAACGGGCACTTTGGCGCTGCATTGGAACAGGCATTGTTTCGAGAATTCTAGGAATGGTGTTGATGCTCCTTTTATTCATTCTTATTTTCTCAATTTCAGTGATTTTCCTGATTGAAATGAGCGTTTCACAAAGTAAGTGGCGACATATCTCTCCAATTTCATAAACTGCCTTGAACAACTAATTCTTGTCCTGTTTAATCAATCCTTTTTTTCCATGGTAATTGATCTGAATATTGTAACCCATCGTGCTACAACACTGACAATGATAATGCAGGACCTGATTGTCAATGCGACCGGAAATTCCGTATTTTCTGTTGACACGTCACCCATTCACACACACCGGGGGAGGATGACGAGGGAGGCATGTCGTTTTCAAGTTGGCAACAGCTGAAGTTCTGTAAAATATGAGTATTCATTTTATGTTTGCAGTTACAATTCCAAGTATATGTACAGCATATTCAAAGGTGTCATTGCATGTCTTCGAACTGCTCCACTGTCCAATTGAGGCCTATCCTCGGAGTACCTAATAAACTGCAAAACCGATAACCCTCATGTCTGAAATTAACAACTAACTCAGATGCTCTAGCAGATCTAAAACACTCACCCAGTGAGTAATTGCTTGTTAGAATCGCCCATGAAATGGGCTTCTTCTACTCCTGAGATTTTCTCACATGCCATCTGAGCAGAAATGAAGGGAAATAGTCTCACTGTCAAGTGCATGACAAAGGTGATAATTGTCCACCAATATCATTCCCATCCAAAGGCCTCACCAAACATGATTTTATTTATACAGTGGCAGTACTGCAGTAACTCGTCCTAAACGCCACAAGGGAGCAAATATCAATTGAACACCGAGCATGGAGATGGCATTGGAGATTAGCAAAAACTGTGACGAGAAGGAGGTCTTCAAGGGGGAGTGACTCAAGCGGAGAGTTTTAGGGGGCGAACCCCAGAGCTCAGGGTCCCAAAGCAGCTGCAGGAGCTCATTACAGGGTAATGGAAAGTCTAAGTGAGCTCTAAGGCACACAATTATATTGGTGTAGAGAGATCAGCGGGTTTCAGGAGCTCGGGAACAGAACACAGATAGGGATGACACATGGAGAGTTCCGGAATATAATTATTTTCCTCTTTAATGCAGGCAGTTTTCAATTCATTGGCTTTCGTTTAGAGGAGCACAATTTTGTTCTTAGAGAATGGAGCTCCGACATTAATGGGCCTTAGGTTGCATTGGGGCTGAGGATACCGGATATTCTGTTACATTCATTCTGATGCAGTGTGACAGATGTGTTCTCCACCGGGTGAGAGTTGAAATACACATGTGCGGAGGCAGGAAAGACAGGTGGGCTGAGACAGGGGCGGAGTCAGCGGATGTCATGGAGATTGACGTTTTTGGTCTGAGCAATGATGCATTAATGGGGGCAGAAATCAACGTAGGGTCAAATATGATATCAAGATGGTGAAGAGTCTCTGTCAGCTCAGGCGGATATCAATGAGAAGGATCCAGTTCGTGTCTGGGGAACGAGTTTACAGGGTGCCAAGGGCGGACTGGTGTTTGGGACGACGTTATTAACATAGACACTGAAAGCAGATTCATAGGAAGGCCATCAAAGTACGGTTTTCCTCCATTTCGCAACAAATCCAAACTCGGAATATGTCAGTGGTCCTTAACTAATAGCTGGCTCCAACTGCTGCCTTCCTTTTGTTTTTAGATTAACATCACACCATGGAATGCATCGCTTCGCAGAGTATCCCCAGCAGATTCTAAACGGCCCATTCGTGAGGGCAGTAATTAGAACAAACAAATAACATATCAACACAGGAACAGTTCCTTCGGCCCACCAAACCTGCGCCAATCCAGATTCCTGATTATCACTTAGCACTTATTGCCCAAGCGATCTGCGTCCCTCCATTCTCAGTCCGTTCATGTATCGAGCAAGATATGTCTTGAACGTTGCTATCGGCCTGGCACCACTACCTCCACTGGCACCGTGTTCCCGGCGCCCAACCCCGTCTCCGTGAAAAACAATTCCCCTGAACGTTCCCCCTCTCACGTTGAGCCTCTCGGCCTTGTAATTGAGCCTTCCACCCTGGGAAAAATATTCTGACTATTCACCATGTCTATACCTCTCTTACATTCGTAGACTTCAATCAGGTCACCCTTCAGCCTCCGTCTTTCAAACGGAAACAATCCGAGTTGATGCAACCTCTCCTCAGGGATAACTCCCTCCAGACCAGGCAATACCCCAGGACACCTTCTTTGCACTTTCTCCAAACCAACCACGCCCATCTGGTATAGTCGCGAGCAGAACTGCACATAATATTCCAAATGTGACCTAAATAAGGTTTTATATAACTGTAACATGATCTGCCATCAATTGTACTCAATACCCCGGTGGATGAAGGCAAGCAGACTGTCTGTCTTCTTGACCGCATTGCCCACCTGCATTGCATTTTTCATAGAAATATGGACCTGAACGCCCAGATCTCAGTGTATGTCAATGCTCTGAAGGGCTCTGCCATTTACTCAATAATTCACACCTGAATTTGATTTTCGAAAATGCATCGCCTCGCATTTGTCCGGATTGAACTGCACCTGTCATTTCTCTGCCAAACTCTCCGATCTATCATTATTCTGTATTCTCTGACAGACCCCGTCACTATCTGCAACCCCGTATATCGTAGTGGTCCCTGAAAACTTGCTAAACAGAGCACCGAAGTTTTATTCCACATCATTTGCATATATTAAAAACAAATATAGTCAAAGCACTGATCCACGTGGAACACCACGAGTTACATAACTCTATTCTCAAACACTCCCTTGCACTACTACTCTCTTTCTCCTGTTGCCAAGCCAGTTCTTTTACAATCTAGCTAGCACACCCGACTCCCACGCAACTTTATATTTTTTAGCAGTCTGCCATGAGGGACATTGTGAATCGCCATACTAACGTCCATGTAGACGACATCTCCACCCTGTCCCTCATGAATTAATTTTGGCACCTCCTCAAAAAAACTAAATTAAGTTGATAAGACAATACTGCTCCCGGACAAAACTATGTTGCCTGTCACTAACAAGTCCATTCGGTTCCAAATGCGAATAAATCCTGTCCCTCGGGAGTTCTCCAATAGCTTCCTCGCCATTGACGTCAGGCTCAACCGGCGATAGTTACCTCGTTTATTATTGCTTACCGTCTTAAACAAAGGGATTTAGCTATTGTCCAGTCCTCTGGAACCTCGCCTGTGGTCAAAAATAATGCAAAGCTTTCAGTGGAATACCCCGGTTTTACCTCTTTTGACTCCCATGACCCTGGAATATATCCCATCCGGCAGAGGGCACATGTCTAACAGTGCATTGATAGATATCCAGCACTTGCTCCTTCGTTATGCTGACGCGTCCTCTATTATTCACACACCCTTAGAATCATATAATTTACAGTGCACAAGGAGGCCATTCGGCCCATCGAGTCGGCACCGGCCTTTGGAAAGAGCACCATACTCAAGGCCACACCTCGATCTTATCCCGATAACCCAGGAACACGTCCTAACTATTAAGGCAATAAGGGGCAATGTATCATGACTAATCCCTCTAAACTGCACATCATTTGCTTGTGGGGAGAATGCAGAGCACACGGAGGAAACCCATGCAGACACATGGAGAATGGGCAGACTCCACACGAACAGTGACCCAAGCGGGAATCTAACCTGGGACCCTGGAGCTGTGAAGCAATAGTGCCGGCCACTGTGCAAACTTGCCACCCAAACACTGTACTGCTGTGCCACCCATCCGCAACCCCAACATCCGTCATGCTCCTGTCCTTGGTGAATACCGATGCAAAGTACTCTTTGAGGATATCAACCACTTCGGCTGACTCCACGGATGCCCTCCCTCCTTTGTCCTGGAGTGGGACTACTCTTTCCGTAGAAACCCTCTTGCTCCTCGCATATGTATAAAATGCATTGGGATATTAATAAACCCAATGGCAATGACATTTCAAGCCCACTTTTAGCTCACCTAATTCCCCGCTTGAGTTTGTCAGTCTTGACAGAGTCAGGCGCCGCTGTAATAATTGTATGTACTTATTTCAGCGAAGAGAATCTATTGTTTGAAATTGCACAGATTAAAATAGATTTTCACACTTTTAAATTACATTTTTAAATCAGTTGTACTTAACATAAATATTGACGTCAAAATAAATCTTCACTTCCAGGGAAGTATTTCTGATCAAACATCTCACTTTGGTAAAGGGTATTCCACTGATTTATTATATTTATTGTTATTTTATTTACTACTTTCAGATCTAGTTACATTTAAATATCTGTATCACGTGCTGAGCTGAGCTACTGAAATGTATTCTGCAATTTCAAATATCTCACTGTTTCTTTGCAACCAAACTCCTTAAAGTAAGATTGGTCAACATGAGATGCCGGAGCAAACATTTCCCTCCAGCACAGTTCAGCAGTTACTGAGTTATCACATTCTCACTGTACATGAAGTCCTGATGATCTATTTAACAGTCATTTCTGTTCCGGTCAACACAGTTCACCGGACAAAGGCAAATATATCACTTGATCAACCGACTGGAGTGTATTTAGAAACAGAGAATGTCACCATTACCTGCACCGGCCAGACATGTGATTCTGATAAAACCTTCTCCGTTTACAAAGATGGTCAACATTTTAACGGTGCTGGAATTACCACACAGGACATCTCTGCAACTTTCTCATTTGCTGCAATCGGCAATAGAGGACATTTTGCGTGTTATTCTTATTGTGTGCATGATCAGGAAACATCCGCAGTGAGCGAATCTGTGATTGTGACAATAGCAGGTGAGGGACTGAAAACAGTGTTTTTTTTAAGATAACTGCTTCAGTTCATTGTTATTTTACAAAGCCTGTTTCATCTAATGTAAGAACATTTTCGGTCAGATACTGAGAGGGAGCATTTTAATTGAATAAAATCCTGACAGAATCTATGAACGTTTGGGGCCTGGATACTTGATCTATAACTATGAGCCAGAGAAGACCACACGAGCCAATCAGGAGGAGGTGTGAAGTATCCAGTCCACAGATGATGTGGTCTGGAACTGAACTGCAGACTGTGATCATTGCCACATGATGGCGCAGTCACTCCCACGCTGCGTGAGTATTTAGAGAGTGCTGCACTGTCAGGGGCTAGATATAAAGAATTTAGGGTTTGAGGTCGATAATCCGGAGCAGAACTCCTTCTACAGCCCGTCCGTTTCCGCTACTGCGGAGGTGCTGCACTCTTGGAGGTAGATGTAAATAATTCAGGAACTGAGATCCATAACACAGGCTGACACGAACCTCGATGCCTGTACTGAAGAAGGCTGCACTGGGCGGGGTAGATGTATATGCTTTCAGGCTTGAGCTTCATAATCCACGCCGACACTAGCCCCCACCCCAAACCCGTGGAAAGAATGAGGGAGGGCTGCACCGGAGGTAATACGTGAATGAGCCGATTTAAGCAGATTTGATCGCACTCTCATGAGGCAGAGGAAAGCACATTTAACTCCCACTCCATGCAACCCCTTTTTAAATTCTTATTTCCCAGATGTTGGTTTCGCTGGCTGGGCCACAATCTATTCCAAATCCCTAATGTCGCTGCAGAATGTGTTGGTGAGTTGCCTTCTTGAAGCGCAGTCCCTTGTGCTGCACACACCGTTAGAGAGGAAATACCCCGGTCTTCACACTGGGACAGTGAAGAAACAGCGATATATTTCCAACTCTGAGTTATTTGCCACAGGATTCCTAGTCGCCACAGTGTTTGTAAGGCTCGTCCAGTTCCGTTTCTGGACTTAGTACGCTACCCTGAGGAACTGCTGCAGTGATGTCCAGACAATTATGTGAGTGACCTTCAACAACCACAACCATCATACACTGCGCTTTGTATGACTCGAAACAGAGGACAGTTTCAGAACTCATTCCCATTGACTCCAGTTTTGCTAAGGCTCCTTGAAGCCATATTCGACCTTCGATATCAATGAAAGTGTTAGCTATCGTTTGGGTTCCAGCTCGTCTTTCCTTGTTTGACCCTAGGCTGTAATGATGCCAGCAGATGAGTAACCGTGGTAAACCGGATCTAAGCGGCAGTGAGCAAGTTATGGCTTAGTAAATTCCGCTTGATAGCACTGTTGATTTAGTCAGGGAGCAGCTCAGTGGACTGTGAGACCGGTTTGTTTTCCGGAGAGACGCCATCAGTGGGTTGTACTCCTCGGGCAACCTACGGTATCCATGTGACCTCTCCCTGTCAGTTGTTCCCCCCTGCCTGCGGTGTGGTGATCGGCAGGTTAAATCCCAACAATCAGCTCTCTCTTTGATCTGTGGCTGTGAACCTCAGAGACTCAGGGTGCTTTGAGACAGATCAATGGAGATTTTTGTCCTAACAATGGCCCTAATATGTATTCTTCTGATACATTTAGAACTAATCTATCCACTTTCTCTTTACTATAGATCGGCTGGCAAAGCCAAGGGCAGTCCTTGATCAATGGACCGGAGTGTATGTAAGAGGAGAGACTCTCACTGTTACCTGCACAGTGACTGGAGATAATCGAGAAAAATACTTCAAATTTTACAAAGATAAACAACGTTTGTCCACCCGTCGAATTGACAGAAACGTCAAAATTGGATCAATCCGGGTCACTGATAGAAGAAGTGAAGGGCGATATGCCTGTCAATATGGAATTTCCGTCGGTGGTAGGCAGCTAATATCCCCAATGAGCGAGACTGTGGAGGTGACCATTTCAGGTAAATAACATAGAAATGAAACTTCTGTTTATTCTGTGGGCTTTGATTATTGATTATTTCCGCTCCGGTTCACGGCAATAACAATGTAACTTTCATTTGGGGTGGCTGCCCGTCACCGGGGTGGCACGGTAGAAGCGACAGTATTTCTAAATGAGTGTCCATTTCATTCCTCAACGATTGATTCTCTAAATGACAGAATGTGGCATGAATTCACCGATGGTGCATCGGCTGTGGCTCTGGGGACTCAGGCGCCGGTATGGGGAGGAGGTGGTGGTGAAATGAGGGGCGGAGTGTGAGAGGTGTGCGAGTGGGGAAAGGTTCATTCACCTGGGGGAGATATTCAGCTAGCTACGGTGAAATTACAGTCCTGTGATTTCGGAGTTTATGACATAATATTGCTTGAAAGGAGCGGACTCTGCCATTGATTTTCTGCACCAACGAATGACCAATTCCGATCCTACAGCCCCCATTGAGAGCTCCATGTTGCTTCGTTAAACACCCGTCTCCACCTTCCAGCCACCCACCTCGTCATTCACTCTCTTTGTTGGTGTGACCAAAAGTTCAACTTCTTTTGGATTGTCTCAATGCAAATCCTCAGTCCATAGAATTCTGGCTTTGTCTCAGAGATATACATCTATATATTCACCATGTTAATCCAGACTGACACATATATATATGAGCTAGGTTAATCCAGACTGACACTCCAGTATTGAGTGATGCACTATTGGAGCTAGATACATATAGTCTGGGACAAGAGCTCTATAATCTAGTCTGACAAATCTCCCAGTGCCAGTATTGAGTGTGCATTTCATTATTGGAGGTGGCTGTGTACACACTGGGACTTGTGCTTCATAACTCAGGCTGACAATAGCGCCTGTAACAGCCCTGTGGCTTGAGTGAGGGAGCAGCTCAGTTGGATGTGAGGCCAGTTTATGGTACGGAGAGACGCCAACAGTGGGTGTTACCACACGGGCAGCCTACGGTATCCATGTGACCTCACCCTGTCACCCATTCCCCCTGCCTGCGGTGTGGTGAACGGCAGGTTAAATCCCATCAATCAGCTCTCTCTAAAAAAGGAGATGGTGGCCTGTGATCCTCAGAGACTCAGGGAGCTTTCAGACAGATCAATGGAGATTTTTTTATCACAAAGGCCCTAAAATATGTTCTTCTGATACATTTGTAACTATTATATCTACTTTCTCTTCACCATAGATCCGCTGGCAACGCCAAGGGCAGTACTTGATCAATCGACCGGAGTATATGTAAGAGGAGAGACTCTCACTATTACCTGCACAGTGACTGGAGATAATCGAGAAAAATACTTCAATTTTTACAAAGATAAACAACGTTTGTCCTCCTATCAAATTGACAGAAACGTCAAAACTGGACGATTCGGGGCCACTGACAGAAGAAGTGAAGGGCGATATGCCTGTCAATATGAAATTTCCGTAGGTGGTAGGCAGTTAATATCCCCAATGAGCGAGGCTGTGGATGTGACCATATCGGGTAAATAACATAGAATAGAAAATTCTATGTTTATTCTGTGGGCTTTACGTTTGATTATTTCAGCTCCGGTTCAGGGCAATAACAGTTTAACTTTCATTTGGGGTGGCTCCGTGTCACCGAGGTGGCACGGTAGAAGCGACAGTATTTCTAAATGAGTGTCCATTTCATTCATCAACGATTGATTCTCTAAATGACAGAATGTGGCATGAATTCACCAATGGAGCATCGGCTGTGGATTTGGGGACTCAGAGAGCTGATATGGGTAGTGGGTGGTTGTCAAATTTGATGCATGGTGTGAGGAGTATATTAGTAGGGAAAGGTGCATTCACTGGGAGATATTTTGCTAGCTCCGATGAATTCACAGTCCTGTGATTTCGGAGTTGATTACATAATATTGCTTGAAAGGAGCGGACGCTGCCATTGATTTTCTGTACCAACGAATGACCAATTCCGATCCTACCGCCCCCATGGAAATCTATATGTTGCTTAGTTAAACGCCACTGTCATGTGAGAGTACCTTTATGAAATGGATGTTTATTACTGCAGTGATGTCAGAGAGTTGGTGGAGATGGCCTGTCTGTCAGCTTTTTACTTTCGCTTGAGGCTTTTGCTGCAGGGTGGATTTGGTTTAATTTTAGTTTTGGAGACACTGAAATCACACCAGGATGCGTATGAATCCCTGCAAGCTTATGAATGTTTATTTGGGGTTTTCAAAGTGGTAACTGCTCTCAGTACTGAATTTAAACCTGATGTGCTTCTGTTAAAAAATGTTTTAAGTCGTATGGGTGTTGAAAGGAAAGCATGGATTACTTAGTGTTGTATTCTTTGCGGGTTGTATTTGAATTAATGGTTGCTAAGATGTTCACTTTGTTTTAGAAAGCTTAACTTGAGTTCATAGAATAAACATTGTTTTGCTTTCAAATTCCTTTTCCATTTCTGCTGTACCGCTCCTGTCGAGTGGGCAGTGTGCTTCCCTTACCACAATCTATTAAAAGTTGTGGGTCTGGTAGGGCAGCACCGTGGCGCATTGCTGCCTCATGGCCCCGAGGTCCCAGGTTTAATACCGGCTCTGGGTCACTGTCCGTGTGGAGTTTGCACATTCTCCCCATGTTTGCGTGGGTTTCGCCCCCACAACCCAAAGATGTGCAGTGTCGGTGAATTTGTCACGCTAAATTGCCCCTTAATTGGAAAAATGAATTGGGTACACTAAATGAAAAACAAAAAGTTGTTGGTCAGGTGAACTCCATGATGCACTTTGGGGTTCTCTAAACCATGCCCAGAAGACCACTCTTCAACCTCCAGCTCTCCAACTGGTCATTCACTCTCTTTCTTGGTATGACCAATAGTTCAACTTCTTTTGGATTGTCTCCATGCAAATTCACCGGACATATAATTTTGGCGTAGTCTCGGATATATATATATATATATGTATATTCACCAGGTTAATCCAGACAGAAACGCATATATATATTATCAAGTTAATCCAGACTGACACTCCAGACGTTGCCAGTATTGAATGCGACACTATTGGAGCTAGACACAGATAGTCTTCGACCAGAGCTCGATAACCTAGTCTGACACATCCCCCTGTGCCAGTACTGAGGGTGCATTTCACTATTGGAGGTGGCTAGAAACACACTGGGACTTGTGCTTCATAAATACTACCTGTAACAACCCTGTGGCTTTAGTCAGGGAGCAGCTCAGTGGACTGTGAGACCGGTTTGTTTTCCGGAGAGACGCCATCAGTGGGTTGTACCCCTCGGGCAACCTACGGTATCCATGTGAACTCACCCTGTCAGCTGTTCCCCCTGCCTGCGGTGTGGTGAACGGCGGTTAAATCCCAACAATCAGCTCCCTCTAAAAAAGGAGATGGTGGCCTGTGATCCTCAGAGACTCAGGTTGCTTTCAGACAGATCAGTGGAGATTTTTGTCCTAACAATGGTCCTAATATGTATTCTTCTGATACATTTATTACTATTCTGTCCACTTTCTCTTTACCATAGATCCGCTGGCAAAGCCAAGGGCAGTCCTTGATCAATGGACCGGAGTGTATGTAAGAGGAGAGACGCTCACTATTACCTGCACAGTGACTGGAGATCATCGAGAAAAATACTTCAATTTTTACAAAGATAAACAACGTTTGTCCTTCCGTCAAATTGACAGAAAGAACAAAATTGGACCATTCCGTGTCGCTGATAGAAGCAATGAAGGGCGATATGCCTGTCAATATGGAATTTCCGCCGGTGGGAGGCAGTTAATATCCCCAATGAGCGAGACTGTGGATGTGACCATATCAGGTAAATAACATGGAATAGAAAATTCTATATTTATTCTGTGGGCTTTACGTATTGATTATTTCAGCTCCTGTTCCGGGCAATAACAATTTAACTTTCATTTGGGGTGGCTCCGTGTCACCGAGGTGGCACGGTAGAAGCGACAGTATTTCTAAATGAGTGTCCATTTCATTCATCAACGATTGATTCTCTAAATGACAGAATGTGGCATGAATTCACCAATGGTGCATCGGCTGTGGATTTGGGGACTCAGAGAGCCGGTATGGGGAGTGGGTGGTTGTCAAATTTGATGCAGGGTGTGAGGGGTATATTAGTATGGAAAGGTGCATTCACTGGGAGATATTTAGCTAGCTCCGGTGAAATCACAGTCCTGTGATTTAGGAGTTGATTACATAATATTGCTTGAAAGGAGCGGACTCTGCCATTGATTTTCTGTACCAACGAATGAACAATTCCGATCCTACAGCCCCCATGGAGAGCTATATGTTGCTTAGTTAAACGCCACTGTCATGTGAGAGTACCTTTCTGAAATGGATGTTGATTACTGCAGTTATGTCAGAGAGTGGGTCGAGCTGGGCTGTCTGTCAGCTTTTTCTTTCGCTTCAGGCTTTTGCTGAAGGGTGGGTTTGGTTTCATTTTAATTTTGGAGAAGCTAAAATGACACTAGGATGTGTATGAATCCCTGCAATCATATGAATGTTCATTTGGGGTTTTCAAAGTGGTAACTGCTCTCAGTAGTGAATTTAAACCTGATGTGCTTCTGTTAAGTTTTTTAAAATGTCTTATGGATGTTAAAAGGAAAGCATGGATTACTTAGTGTTGGATTATTTGGGGGTTGTATATGAATGAATGGTTGCTAAGATGTTCGCTATGTTTTATAAAGGTTAACTTGTGTTCATGGAATAAATATTGTTTTGCTTTCAAATTCCTTTTCCATTTCTGCTGTACCGCTCCTGTAGAGTGGGCCGTGTGCTCCCCTTACCACAATCTATTAAAAGTTGTGGGTCTGGTAGGGCAGCACCGTGGCGCATTGCTGCCTCATGGCCCCAAGGTCCCAGGTTCAATCCCAGCTCTGGGTCACTGTCCGTGTGGAGTTTGGACATTCTCCCCGTGTTTGCGTGGGTTTCTCCCCCACAACTCAAAGATGTGCAGGGTCGGTGAATTGGTCACGCTAAATTGCCCATTAATTGGAAAAATGAATTGGGTACACTAAATGAAAATCAAAAAGTTGTTGGTCTGGTGAACTCCATTATGCACTTTGGGGTTCTCTAAACCCTGGCCCAGAAGACCACTCTCCAACCTCCAGCCATCCAACTGGTCATTCACTCTCTTTCTTGGTATGACCAATAGTTCAACTTCTTTTGGATTGTCTCCATGCAAATTCACCGTGCATATAATTTTGGCCTTGTCTCGATATGTATATTCACCCGGTTAATCGAGACAGACGCGCATGTATATATGATCTAGATTAAACCAGACTGACACTCCAGACGTTGCCAGTATTGATTGCTACACTATTGGAGCTAGATACAGATAGTCTTGTACCAGATCTCTATAATCTAGACTGACACATCCCCCGGTGCCAGTATTGAGGGTGCATTTCACTATTGGAGATGGCTTTATACACACTGGGACTTGTGCTTCATAATTCAGGCTGAAAATACCACCTGTAACAAACCTGTGGATTTAGTCAGGGAGCAGCTCAGTGGACTGTGAGGCCGTTTTGTTTTCCGGAGAGACGCCAACAGTGGGTTGTATCCCTCGGGCAACCTTCAGTATACATGTGACCTCACACTGTCAGCTGTCCCCCCCTGCCTGCGGTGTGGCGAACGGCAGGTTAAATCCCAACAATCAGCTCTCTCTAAAAAAGGAGATGGTGGCCTGTGATCCTCAGAGACTCAGGGTGCTTTCAGACAGATGAATGGAGATTTTTGTCCGAACAATGGCCCTAATATGTATTCTTCTGATACATTTATAACTATTCTATCCACTTTCTCTGAACCATAGATCCCCTAAAAAAGCCAAGGGCAGTCCTTGATCAATCAACCGGAGTATATGTAAGAGGAGAGACTCTCACTATTACCTGCACAGTTACTGGAGATAATCGAGAAAAATACTTCAATTTTTACAAAGATAAACAACGTTTGTCCTCCCGTCAAATTGTCAGAAACGACAATTTTGGAACATTCCGGGCCACTGGTAGAAGAAGTGAAGGGCGATATGCCTGTCAATATGAAATTTCCGTCAGTGGTAGGCAGCTAATATCCCGAATGAGCGAGACTGTGGAGGTGACCATATCAGGTAAATAACATTTAAATGAAACTTCTATGTTTATTCTATGTGCTTTACGTATTGATTATTTCAGCTCCGGTTCACGGCAATAACAATGTAACTTTCATTTGGGGCGGCTCCCTGTCACCGAGGTGGCACGGTAGAAGCGAACAGTATTTCTAAATGAGTGTCCATATCATTCCTCAACGATTGATTCTGTAAATGACCGAATGTGACATGATTTCACCGACGGTGCATCAACTGTGGTCGTGGGGACTCGGAGCCGGTCGGGGGAGCGGGTCGTGGTGATATTGGTGGTAAGGTGTGATGGGTATGTTAGTAGGGAAAGATTCATCCATTCGGGGGCGAAATTGATATGCTAAGGTGAAACCATAGTCCTGTGGCGGATGGGGTTTATTACAGGCATAAAGTACCGGACTGTGCCATTGATTTCCTCTATCAACGAATGCCCAATTCCGTACCCCCTTCCCCCTGGAGTGGTATCTACTGCATATACTGTCAAATATCACCCGACAACCTGCACCCACCGCGTCATTCATTCTCCTTGTTCGTATGACCAGCAGTTCGACTTCATTTCGGTTATCTCCAGTTGAGATCTCCGGACCGATAATTGTAGCTTTGTCTCGGAGGTCGGCATGTTGTCATATCATAGAATTTACAGGGCAGAAGGAGGCCATTCGGCCCATCGTGTCTGCACCGGCTCTTGGAAAGAGCACCCTACCAAAGGTCAACACCTCCACCCTATCCCCATAACCCAGTAACCTCACCAACACTAAGGGCAATTTTGGACACTAAGGGCAATTTATCATGGCCAATCCACCGAACCTGCACATCTTTGGACTGTGGGAGGAAACCGGTGCACCCAGAGGAAACCCACGCAGACACGGGGGGGACGCGCAGTCTCCGCACAGACAGTGACCCAAGCCGGAATCATACCCGGGACCCTGGAGCTGTGAAGCAATTCTGCTATCCACAATGCTACCGTGCTGCCCCTGTAATATCCTCAATATCAAGCAACATAATCGTAAACTCACTGTACCCCCTCCAAAGCCTCCATATCCTTCAGGCTCAATGCCGTGGATGAAGGAGAACCTGACACATTCCTTCTTTCCGAGTTTCTCGACCTGCGTTTTCACTTTTAGTTACCTGTCGACCTGTACACTCAGGTCCCTGTGCCTTTCACTACCTCGGAAGTTCTGATATTTATTGCTTATTTCGCACTCGTATTAGATGTTTCAAAATGCATTACCTCACATTTGTCCACATCAGACTCCATCTGGCATCTCTCTGCCGAAGTCTCCAACCGATCAGTATCCTGCTGTGCAGACCCGATGGGCCGAATGGCCTCCTTCTGCACTGCATGCTCTATGTTTATGTTCATCAATTGCAAATATATATCCAGCTCTCTTCGGCAAAGTCCTATGCAATCCACCTCCAACAGTAGGCAGCGCATTCAAACCCCAAAAACATATCACTCATAGCTCTCTTGATTGCCGTCTTGTAATTGTGACCGCTAGTCACTGACATACCAATTAGTGGAAAAGGAATATCCTCTTGACCCTGTCAAAATTGTTCAGAATATTCGCCGCTTAATGTTCTCTGATCCAAGGAAACCTGTCCAAGGAGGAGGGGCCGCATCTCACCTGCAGGGGCACTAATATCTTGGCTGGTAGGTTTGCTAGAATCACTAGGGAGGATTTACCGTAGTATGTCAGGGGTTGGAAACCACTCAACGTTAGCGTAGAAAGTGTAATAACTGAAGGGGAAACATAGAACAAAATAAGAGAACGACATTACCCGCAGGCACAGCAAAGAAGGTGACAAGTTTGGGAAGGGCGGAGTCAATGCAGGACTCAGGATGTTGTATGTTAATGCACACAGTGCACGGAACAAGGTAAATGAGCTTGTTGTACGCATTGAAATTGGCCGGTACGATGATGTGGGCATCACAGAGATGGGGCTGCAGGGGGAATCAGGACAGGAATCTCCATATACAAGGATGTGTCCTATGAAAAGGGCAGGCAGGTGGTCAATGGGGCGGGGTTGCATTGTTGGTAAGAATGAAGATAAATCGATAGCAAGGAGCGGTATGGGATCAGAAGGCATAGAATCTCCAGGTAGGCTGAGGAATCGCAAAGGTAAAAGTACCTGATGGGAGTTATGTACATGCCCCCTGGCACTGGCCAGGATGTGTGGCAGATAATAAATCAGGAGACAGAAAAGGCAAGTCAAAAAGGCAATATCGTGTTATGGGCGAGGCGTTTTCAGAACCCAAAATGTATCATGGAGTTCAACCAACCTCTTCCTTTAATGGATGTGTTGCTTTTCCTAGCACACGGCTTTTTTCTTTGGTGTGGGATTACAATTATGGACACGTGGGTTTTTAAACACAAAACAATGTTTATTCCATGAACTGAACTTAACATCTGAAATAAACATTGGATCTCTTAACACCCCTTACTTCAAAGATAACTCAGAAAATATTGCAACAGTCAATAACTCCTTAAAATGTTCCTTCAACTTTCAAGAGACTTAACACCTTTAAACAGTATGACATCAGGTTAAAGGATAGACATTATTTCTGTAGAATGGCAGAGATATAGTTGCTCGGTTGACTTCAGCTCCAGCACCTTGCTTTCTTCCTGAAAACTCTCTGGAAACACACAGACACACACAACCTCCAGTCTCACACTGGCTTTCTCCTTTTAATCAGCTCACAGCAAAACCAGCCAGTCACTTTTCAAACTGCAAAACCAAACTGCCAAATGGCTGAACTGAACTGAGCTCCACCCACTCTATGACATCACTGTTTTCTTAAGGGCACATTGCTTAAACATCCAGTTCTTAAAGGCACTCTCGCATGACAATTGCAATAATCATGGGCGACTTCAATATGCTGATGCACTGGGAAAATCAATTCCGTTGTGGATCCCAAGAAAAGGAATTTATGGAATGCCGAACAGATTTTTTTTAAGAGCAGGTTGTGACAGAGCCTGCTCGGAGACAGGCAATTCTGGATTTGGTGATGTGTAATGAGGTAACTTGATTAGGAACTTAAGGTGAAGGAACCCTGAGGGAGCAGTGACCACAATATGTCAGAATTTACCCTGCAGTTTGATAGGAAGAAGTTGGAATCAGATGTAACGGTATTAATATTAAATACGGGAGACGACAAGGACACGAGGAAGGGGCTGACCAGTGCTCATTAGAAAAGAAGCCTAGCAGGGAAGACAATGGATCAGCAATGGCAGGAGCTTTGGGGGATTATTCGGGAGGCACAACAGAAATTCATCCCATTGAGGAGGAAACATGCTCAGGGGAGGACAAGGAATCCATGGCTGACGAGGGAAGTCAAGGACCAGATAAAAACAAAAGAAAAAAGGTTGCAAAGTGGCGAGGATTAGTGGGAACCCAGGGGATGGGAAGCCTTTAAAAGCAAGCAGAGGACTACTAAAAAAAACAGAAACGGTGGAGAACATGAAATATGAGGACAAGTTAACTAGCAATATAAAATACATAAAAAAGGTAAGAGAGGCAAAAATAGATATTGGGCCATTGGAAAATGTGGCTGGAGAAGTAATAATAGGAAATAGAGAAATGACAGAAGAACTGAATGCTTACATTTATTATGGGCCAGGGTTTAGACAACTCCAAAGTATATCATGGAGTTCAGCTGATCCACGACGTTTAATAGTTTTGCTTATGGGGAGCACAAGGATCCACTCTCCAGGAATTATGCAACAGAGACCATAAGTATTTTTTAAAAAACAAAACAATGTTTATTCTATTAACCCAGTTAACATTTTAAAAAATACACTGGAAACATCTTATCAACTACAAACATACGTAACCCCAGAGATACAATACTCTATAGATAGCCCTTAATGCCTTTCCGAGCAACATCCATAAGTTAACCCTTTTAACAACGACAACAGGTTTGAATTCTCTCCATAAACAGGTATTACTTTGAAATTATCAACTGAGCTGAAGACGCTTTAGCTGGTCGAGAGAGGTCATTACACATTTGTTTGCTCTGAAGATAGCTCTATGGAATTCCTTGCCCAGTGAATCAGTAGAGGCTCCTTCATTAAATGTTTTTAAGTTAAAGATAGATAGTTTTTTGAAGAATAAAGGGATTAAGGGTTATGGTGTTCGGGGCAGAAAGTGGAGCTGAGTCCACAAAAGATCAGCCATGACCTCATTTAATGGTGCAGCAGGCTCGAGGGGCTATATGGCCTACTCCTGCTCCAAGTTCTTATGTTCTTATGTACACGTCTGACAACGAAACCAAAAACAGAGCCACAAAGCATATTTTCAGCTCAAAACGAAGTAAAAGACTGAAAGACAGCACAGCTACAGCCACACACTGACATCACTGGAGCTATTTGCTAAACACCCATTTCCTAAAGGTACATCCACCTGACACCTCACACCAAGAATAAAAAAATAAACCATCAACTTTAGGACGGTTTCATTTTTCACCTTTTTATTTTCCGTTTAAGATATACTGACAGTAAAATATCTTTACGTTTCACAAAACAAAAGACACAAACAGGTATAACAACATAGTCCATTTTACTTCTTCTTCATCCACCGAATCTGCTTCTCTTCATCACATTCGTGACAAAGCATCGGCTATCACGTGTTCTCGTCCTGCCACACATATTATTCCACATCACTCGCATCAACAGCGACTTTGAATGGTTTGGTATAATTTGAGATGGCTAACACAGGAGCAGTGGCTAACACAGACTTCAAGCCGTCAAATGCCAGTTCACACTCCACTGACAAAAGAAATTTCCTACGTTTCTTTGGCAAATCCGTCAGTGGAGCGACCACACTGCTAAAATTCGGCATAATTTACCGGTAAATTCCACTCATGCCAAGAAATCGCATCATTTCCCTTCGTGCTGAGGATACTGGGAACTCCCCAATAACGTTTGTTTTCACAGCCCGTGGCACCATTCGACCCTCTCCGATTGTGTGGCCAAGGAAAGTGACTTGGGTTTTCCAAGTTCACTTTTAGCTATGTTTACAACCAAACACGGCTCCTGAATTCGATCGAATAACCCCAACAGACGCTTCAAAATGGTCTCTGCATGTCTGGCTGAAAATTACCAGATCGTCGATGTACACCGCACAATTGGGTAATCCTGAAACAACTTTGTGAGGTAATCGTTGAAATGTGGCTGGGGCGTTTTTCATGCCAAATGGCATAACCTTGAATTGGTATATACCATCTGGAGTCACAAAACCTGAAATCTCCTTCGCCCTTTCGGACAAAGATACCTGCCAGTAACCTTTAAGTGTTTGGAAATAAAAGCTGATTGTCCCACTTTCGCATTCCTCTGAGCGTGGGATAGGATAAGAGTCCGTTCTTGCAACTGCATTCACCTTTCTATAGTCCGCACACAACCGTTGGGTACCGTCCGGTTTCGGTACTATCACTATGGGTGAGGTACATTGGCTGCAGCCCACTTCAGTTGTGCCATTTTAAAGCATACTTTCAATCTCTCTGTTATGCAGTGCGTATTTTAAACGATTAAGTGGACACGGATGTTGTTTAATTGGAAAAGCATTTCCCACATCTACATCATGTATAGCCATTTTAGTACTTGCTAACCTATCTCCACAAACCTGCCCATGTGATATCAATAACTCTTTCAGGTCAGTTAGTTTTTCCTCTGGAACTTACTCAACAATTTATCCGAATTTTTAAGAGCATCCTCGTTTTCCAATTTAATTGGAGGAATGTCAAATTCAAAGTATCTGGATTCAGTTCTTCACTTTAAAACCTCCTCCTTTTGCTCTCCTTCCCTTTCAAAGTACCTTTTAAGCATATTCAGATGACACACTCGGTGAGTATTCCTTCTATCTGGCGTTCCTCCCACATAATTCACCTCACTTAATTTCCTTTCAATATGATAAGGTCCACAAACCTAGCTTTTAAAGGTTCACCTACCACTGGCAATAATACTAAATCGTTGTCTCCACTGGGAAAACTGCGAACTTTTGCTTTCTTGTCCGCTACCCGTTTCATCACATGTTGTGCAACCTTTAAAGATTGTCGAGCCAATTCCCCTGTTCTATTTAATCGTTCAGGACAATTTGACACGCAGTCCAATAATATAAGTTCCGACTGCTTACTCACCAATTTTCCTTAATCAATTTAAGTGGTCTTCTTACCTCATGACCAAGCATTAGTTCAAAAGGACTGAATTTGGTTGACTCATTAGGTGCATCCCTAATTGCGAACAGTATGAATGGAATTCCTTTATCCCAATCCTCTGTATAATCTTGACAATAAGCCGTCTTTAATGTCTGATGCCACCTTCCTAAAGCTCCCGGCGATTCTGGATGGTACGCAGTTGACTTAAATTGTTTTATTCATAAACTATCCATAACTTCTTTGAATACCCTTTGGGTAAAACGTGATCCTTGATCCGATTGTAATTCTGTGGGTTGTCCATCTACGGTAAAGAATGTAAGTAACTCCTTCACATTCATTCTAGCTGTAATATTGCGTACTGCAATGGCCTATGGAAACCTAGGAGGCACATCCATTATAGTCAAAATATATTGATTCCCACTTTTCGTTTTAGGAAGCCGTCCTACGCAATCAATTAAGACCCTTGTAAAAGGTTCCTCAAATGCTGGAATGGGTATTAAAGGCGCTGGTTTTATCACTGCTTGATGTTTCCCTATCACATGACATGTGTGACATGACCGTCAAAATGTAGCTACATTTTTATGTAGTCCAGGCCAATAAAAATATTTTTGAATTTTAGCTTGAGTTTTCCTTACTCCCAAATGCCCTCCCACTAGGACCTCATGTGCAACTCGCAACACCTTCTTTCTATACACTTCCGGCAATACCACTTGCTGAACTCCTTTCCACTTTTCATCCGCCTGCATATGCAAAAGTCTCCATTTTCTCATCAAGACATCATTTATACGGTAATAACATTCTGATATACACTCAGATTCCTCTTCCGCGTATGCTTTCTGATACATCCGTTTTATTTCTTTATCTTTCTGTTGTAACTCCGCCAATTTTCCTGAACTAAAAATATCCGCCTCATCCTCCACCTGTTCTTATCCAACCATCTGATCAAAATTCGTTTCTGATAATTGCACTTCAACTTCATCTTTACTCTTTGATTTCTCCTCTTGTCTTATCCTATGACTTTGCGACCTTGTTACTACACAATCCGGAAACATCACAGGGTATTCGTCCTTCAACACGTCAGTTGTCTGATTTTCCACTGGTTTATCAACCACAGTAGACACCACTCCCACCTGCGATCCAGCTTTATCATTACCTAAGATTAACTCTATTCCTGGACACGATAGTTTGGCTATTACTCCTACTACCACTTCACCACTCATCGCTGCGCTTTCCAACCTTACCTTATATAATGGAACACTACTTCTCTCACCCTGAATTCCACATATTACCACCTTTTCTTGCAATATTCCTCGCAAACTACATAATTCCACATCTCTTACCATCAAAGTTTGACTAGCTCCCGTATCTCTTAAAAATGTGGCTTCTTTACCTGCTTCTACTGATACACATGAGTAAATTTTAATCACACAAGTAAATTATTTAAAGAGATCTGGCACCTTCTTATCAACTACCTCTTGATCAGGCACATCCTTCGCTTCACTGGGGCTGTTCTTTCCCACGTTAACACACCTCATTCTCTTATCCTGTTTTACCACACCAGTCTCCCCAGTGCTTTTCTTCAACAACCAACAATGTGACTTTATATGGCCTAGCTTATTACAGTGAAAACATTTGAAACGTTTCCTGACTCTTCCAACCTCCTGGATTTATTTCTTAATCTGAGGTACACTCTCCTTATTATCTCCCGTCAGATTCCTTTACCTTTACCGCTTGAGTATTTCTCTTTTCCCCAGTTTCTATCCCTCACAGGCTGAAACTGATGTCGGAAACCAAACATTGATTGATGAACTAATTCATAATCATCTTACATTTCTGCTGATAAAATTACAATTTTAACCTTCTGTTCTTCCACGTGAGTTCGCACTACATCCGGAATTGAAGATTTAACTTCTCTAAATGTATTATTTCTCTGAGAGCGTCATACGTTTGATCTGTTTTCAAAGCCCCTATCCACCTATCAAAAGTACTCTGTTTGATCATTTCAAACTGCACATATGTTTGACCAGGTCACCTCCTTAAATTTCTAAACCTTTTGTCTGGCTTCAGGCACGAGTTCATATGCACATAAGATGGGTTTTGTCACCTCCTCATACGTTCCAGATACCTCCTCCGGTATGATGAAAACACTTCACTAGCTCTACCTACCAACTTCGTTTGAATAAGTAATACCCACATGTCCTGTGGCCATTTCAGTTGTTCAGCTGCCTTCTCAAATGAAATGAAAAAGGCTTTTATCTTCTTCTCATCAAACCTTGGCAATGCGTGGACATATTTAAATAGATCCACACCGAGCCTTCGACTATGACGCTCAAGCTTATTATCCTCAGTACGATCCTGAAACTGTACGTGTCCCTTTACATCTGCCAATTTTCACTGACTGGTGTTTCATGGCCATTTTCCGAAGTTCAAACTCTCTCTCTTTTTCCCTTTCCTCTCTCTCTCTTTCTCTCACATTTCCTTTTTCCTCTCTATCTCTTTCTCTGTCATTTCATTTTTCCTCTCTATCTCTTTCTCTCTATTTTTCTTTTCCCATCATTGCGTTTTCAAGCTGCTTTCATTCTTTCTCATGTTCCAGTTGTTTAAACTATAACTGAAATGTTGCCAGTTCTAATACGTCCGACTGTATCTCAGGCTAGTTTAAATGTTCAGCTACCGCCGTATGTACCTCGCCTTTTCGTACGCTGTCAGGCAACATTAACTGCAATGTCTTTGCCAGTCTAAAAGCCTTTTTTTTTGTCTCTGTTCGTCAGGTACTGCGTGTGACCTTCTCCAACCCCCAATACACCCGAGCCTCTGAATGAGCCATTGTCTAACACACACTGCCTTCTGAAACTGGAATACCACACCTGAAAAGCAAACTCAAATATGGTCACCCCTCACTGTCTTTCAGTTTACTAAGTCAACCCAATCACGAAAGATAGATCTTCATCCCGGACGAGCCCACAATTAATTATGGCCCAGGGTTTAGAAACTTAAAATATGTCATGGAGTTCACCTGAGCCACGATTTTTAATAGATTTTGGTTATGGGGAGCCGACGGATCCACTTTCCAGGTGCTATGCAACAGAGACCATAAGTATTTTTTGAAACAAAACAATGTTTATTCTGAGAACAAAGTTACAAATCATCAAGTGAGCTGAAGACATGTTTTAACTTGTTGAGAGAGACATAATTACACATCTGTTTGCTTTGAATACAGCCCTACAACTCAAAGCCAAACTAAACAGAGCCAAAATGCAGCTTTATAGCTCAAAATAAAAGTGAGAGACAGAAAGACAGCCCAGCTCCACCACACACTGACATCGCTGCAGCTATTTGATAAACACCCATTTCTTAAAGGCACATCCACCTGACACTTTGCATCAGTCATCACGGTGGTAGGCGCCAGTGGGATGTCAGAGCTTCAGGGGAATCAGGGTGAAGGGGTGAGTGCAGTGGCCATTACTAAAGATAATGTTCTGGGGAAACTGAAAGGTCTGAAAGTGGATAAGTCCCCTGGACCGGTTAGATTACTCCCTAGGGTCCTAAAAGAGATAGCTGAGGATATTGTGCAGGCATTGCTGGTGATCTTTCAGGCATCACTGGAGTCAGGAACGGTCCCAGAGGACTGTAAAATGGCTAATGTGATACCACTGTTTAAGAAGGGATGGAGGCAAAGACGGGAAACTATAGGCCGGTTAACCTGACTTCGGTAATTGGTATGATTTAATAGTCCATTATTTAAGATGAGATAGCGGAGTACTTGGAAGTGCATGATAAAATAGGACTGAGTCAGCACGGCTTTGTCAAAAGGAGGTCATGGCTGAAAATACTGTTCTTTGAGGATGTAACAAGGAAGTTAGGCAAAGGAGAACCAGTGGTCGCGATTTATTTAGATTTCTAGAACGCCTTTAACAAGGTGCCGCATAGCAGACTCTTCAAAAAATTAAGAGCTCATGGTGTTAAGGATACGAACCCGGCATGGATAGGGGATTGGCAGACTGGCAGAAGGCTGAGGGTCAGGCAAAAGGGATATTTTTCGGGATGGCTTCCAGTGACTCGTGTGCCTCAGGGATCAGAGCTGGGAGCACAGCTTTTCACACGATACATTGACAATCTGGAAGAATGAACTGTTGCTAAGTTTGCAGATATGCAAAGATCTGCAAAGGGACAGGTAGTATTGAGGAAGAAGGGGGCTGCTTAAAGACGTAGACAGGCTAGGAGAGTGGGCAATGAAGTGGCAGAAGGAGTACAATGTGGAAAGGTGTGAAGGTATGCAACTTGGAAGAAGGACTGGAGGGTCGACTACTTTCCACATGGGAAAAGCATCGCAAATCAGAAGCAGCAAGCCACTTGGGAGTCCGTTTTCACGATGTTCGTACGTTTAACGTGCAGGGTCATTCGGCAGTTAGGAACGCAAATGCAATGTAGGCATTCATATGGTGAGGGCTAGGATTCAAGCCCAGGAATGCACTTCTGAGGCTGTAAAAGGCTCTGATGAGACCCCCATTGGAGGATTGTGAGCAACTGTGGGCCCCGCATCTAAGGAAGGATGTGATGGGCCTTGGAAAGGGTCCAGTGGAGGTTCACAAGAATGATCCCTGGAATGAGGAGTTGTCGTACGAGAAACGGTTTAGGACTCTGGGTATGAAGTCGTTGGAGTTTAGAAGGATTAGGGGGGATCTTATTGAAACACAGGATACTGCGAGGCCTGGATATAGTGGATGTTTCCACTTGTAGGAAAAACAAGATCCAGAAGACTCAATTTCAGACTAACGGCATAGGCAGCACGATAGGACAATGGAAAGCAGTGTTCCTTCACAGCTCCAGGGTCCCAGGTTCGGCTTGGGTCACTGTCCGTGTGGGGTCTGCGTTGGTTTCCTCCGGGTACTCCGGTTTGCTCCCACAAGTCCCGAAAGGTGTGCTGTTAGGGAAACTGTCCATTATGAATTCAACCTCTGTGTACCCGAACAGGCGACGGAATGTGGCAACTATGGGATTTTCACGGTAATTTCATTGCAGTGCTAATGTACGCCTAATTGTGATAATAAAGAATAATATTATGAAAAAAGAGATAGGAGAATTTTCTTCAGCTCGATGGTGGGGATGCTGCGGAGACCAAGTCACTGAGTGTCTTTAAAACAGAGATTGATAGGGTCCTGATCAATAATTGGATCAGGGGTTATGGGGAGAAGGCAGGAGAATGGGGATGAGAAAACTATCAGCCATGATTGAATAGCGGAGCAGACTCGATGGGCCGAGTGGCCTACTTCTGTTCTTGTTCTTAGTCTTATGGAGAACAAGCCCAGTTTCTCCGATCTTTCACTGTATCTAAAATCCTTTATTGCTGGTATAATTCTAGTAAATGCTCTCCGCACCCTCTCCATGCCTTCAACATCCTAAAATAAGGTGCCCAAAACGGAACACAATACACCAAATGGAGTCTGACCAATGATATATAGAGGTGTAGCATCACTTCCTTGCTTTTATACTCTATGAGTCTTTATGACCCCCGAGGATTTTATCAGTATTCTTTACACAGTTCAATGCCAGTCCACCTTTAGAGAATTATGCACTTGAGCCCCGAGGTCCGTCGGCTCCTGGATCTGCGAAAAGTTGCACCATTGAGCCTATATTGTCTTGCCATCTTTCTTCGACCAAATAACCTCACAATTGGCTACATTGATGGGATTGTTGTTTTTCTGATAAGAAGCCTTTGGCCAGCAACGTCCCACAGGGATGAATGTTTTTTACATACATCAATGACGTGCATGTTAATGTCGCAGGCGCAATTGGTAGTTTTGCAGGGTACAGGAACACTGGGGATGTCCCTGACAGTGAGGAGGGCAGTATTGGACTGGGAATGATACGGATCAACTCGTAGTTGGGCACAACAACAGCAGACGGAATTTACTCCTGATAATCTGCGGGGATGCATTTTACGAGGTCTAATAATGATAGGATAGACAGAATGTCCGGTAGTTTCCTAGGGAGTATGGAGGAGCAAGGGGAATTTGGTTGAAAAGTCGATGGATCCCGAAATGTGGCTAGATAGGGCAGTGCAGAATGCACACTGAACGACTTCCTTCATTACGCGGCGTATAGAGTAAAGGAGCAAGTTGTATTGTCCAAATGTATATAACATTGCTTTGGCCACAGATGAAATACCGTGTGCAGTTCTGGTTGCCACACGATTGGAAGGGCACTAATGCAATGGCGAGGGTGCAGAGGAAATTTAGAATGATGCCGCCTGGATCACTGCCCTGGATCACTGTCCGAGTGGAGTTTGCACATCCTCGCCGTGTTTGTGTAGGTTTTACCCCTTCAACCAAAAGATGTGCAGGGCAGGTGGGTTGGCCACACCAAATTGCCCATTAATTGGAGGGAAAAAAAATAGGGTACTCTAAATGTATCTAAAAATAATAGTGATATTTAGGGGCAGCACGGTGGCACAGTGGTTATCACTGCTGCCTCACGGCGCCGAGGTCCCAGGATCTGGGTCACTGTCCGTATGGAGTTTGCACATTCTCCCCGTGTTGCGTGTGTTTCGCCCCCACAACCCACAGATGTGCAGGGTAGGTGGATTAACCACGCTAAATTGCCAATTAATTTAAACAAATGAATTGAGTACGCTACATATATATTTTTTAATGATATGTCATGGTCGACATAGACGTGTTGGATGGAAGGGTCAGTTTGCCTGCTCTATGACTGTATCGTCACCGACTCCCCAATTACTTCATCGAAACAAATAAGTGGTGTGTTATATTTCCTGTAAATGTTGCCCTAAAATTTCTTGCACTGTCCAGAAAAATCCCAGATTCTCCAGTCTCTATATATAACGCATTTCCCTCAGCACTGCGACCATTCGATTGATGTACTCCAAGGCTATTTCCAAGGCCTGGCATTCCTTAACAGTCTGGTGCACAGCATTGGAGACAAGTTAGAACTATTGGTGCACAAATATTCAGCAGAACTCCCTTTGTTAGTCCATGTACTTATTACAAGAACACATATCAGTTATCTGTCTCTTTCGAGGATGTCTTGCCAACGCGCTTTAAGGTCCAACTCCTTCTGCGCCTCATTTTTCTACTCCATTTACTTTACATTCAAAACACTGTAAACTTGCCAATTCCCTGTCCAGTTCAACAGATGAGGATACCTTATTGAATGTTGTGAAGGAAACGATAGGTAGGTTTTTGAACAGTAGAGGAACTCAGGGTTATGATGAGCGGGCGCCTAAGTGGAACTAAGTCCACAAAAAGATTAGCCGTTATCTTATTGAATTGCGGAGCAGGCTCGAGCGGCCATATGGCCCATTCCTGCCTCTAGAACATAGAACATAGAAAAATACAGCACAGAACAGGCCCTTCGGCCCACGATGTTGTGTCGAAACGTTGTCCTAGATTAAGCATAGATTATCACCGAATCCACAGTGCAGAAGGAGGCCATCCAGCCCACCGAGTACGCACCGGCCCCCGGAAAGAGCACCCTACCCAAGGTCAACACCTCCACCCAATACTAAGGGCAATTTTGGACACGAAGGGCAATGTATCATGGCCAATCCACCTAACCGGCACATCTGTGGACTGTGGGAGAAAACCGGAGCACCCGGAGGAAACCCCCGCACACACAGAACTGTGGGTGTACGTACACCACATAGACTGCACTAGTTCAATAAGTTAGCTCTCCACCACCTTCTCAAGGGGTAATTCGGGATGGGTAATGAATGCTAGTTCAAGACGTCAGCTCACCACCATCTTGTCAAGGGGTAATAAGGGCTGGTAAGGAGCCGAGCCAGCGACACCCACATCCCATGAATGAATGAAAAAAACTCTTGTTCTCCTCATCCTTCCAACAGAAACGACTCAATTCATGTTCTCCTGCATTAAAATTAATCAGTTGTGTTTCCTTCGCATTATACATCTCTGTGTCGTCTGTAAGTGCATCCCTCCTCGCTCCTCATTACACTCTCCTGCTTCCTCGCATCTGTGATTGTATTCATTTTAATTGTGCCGTTTTTTCAGATTATAATCCACTCCCGACAAGTCAGTGTTGAGTTTGCAATCAGTCGTCACTGTTCCTTTGTTTCTAATTGCAGATTTACATAAACCACATCTCTCAGTTGATTTGGATGGTGTTAGTGAGGGTGGAGATATCACTTTCAATTGTACAAGCCCCCTGGAGCGTCCTGGCATTGCATTTTACTTATACAGGCAAGAAGAACCTCCTTTAGTCAGTGTCAAACCCCCTGATGAAGACAGACATGCTGTCACCTTCGCCATCAAGAATATCGACCACTCGAAAATAGGAAACTATACCTGTCAGTATGAAGCAAACATCAATGGAAGAAACCTATCCTCGCCTCATAGTGACGCTGTCAGGATCACTGTTAGAGGTAAGTGAGATTGGCTATCAATATATCCATTCAATTTTACTGAAGGTTTTCCCCACAATAATTTCGATCAGCGATCCTGGTGACACTAACTACTGTAATTAACAATTCAAACGTATGTGGGCATGGGACAGATTTTTTCCCCTCCGCAGGTTTCCAGTATTGACCCAATGGATTGTGAGCATCACAGGTGTAACACACATACAGGTGGGAATAATGGAACATCTGTCTGATAGTTGGCACACGGTGGTATCTCATGAAAATTCTCATGACTTACAGCCAAAATGAGCAATCGGTCTGGTGTAAATGAAAGGTAAGACTTCTTAAAATCAATGGATTGATTTGAACCCCATTGCTGATTAGCAGTTTTCACTGTGGACCACTTTTCAAAAACTCGGAAAAACGGACTGATACAATCAAATTATCCAAATAATGTTAAACCAAAATAAAAACATTATAAAATATACCACAAGGCCGGAAAATGCTGTATCATGTTACATGCAGAAGTGAAACGGCCAAATGGCGTTTTAACTGCGTTTTCAAAATAATGATGAGCTTTGATTGGTTACATAAGCAATAGATCTGTGCAGTGGCGAGGGAATGTCTAAACAGGAGATGTTGGTTGAACATCATTGACGAAACGAACAGAGCTGAGATTATTATAGTGTCTTCTCTGTAGGCATTTTTTGTGACGTGGCGAATGCAGCTTGAAATCTTGGTAGAAGCATATTCAGTAACTTTCAAATGGTAACTGGAATATATACTGAATTAAAAGTTAATGGAGGATGAAGAACGAAAAGGTTTGGTGGGAGATAGAGACTAATTGAATATGAGATTAAATGTGACAGCACAGATGTTATGGATCGAAGGATCTCCTCCTCGTTTGGATACTTGTGTGTTCCTACATCTAGTTTTCAACTTCTGTTTATTTTCTCTCCCTCTGGCCTGGAGAAACTGTTTGTGCCTGCAGTATTCCCGTCTCAATTAGTGTCCCAACAGCAGTACCACATTGTTGACCTTGGGTAGAAGATGCTCATTCACAATGTTCTGTTCTTTCTCCCATTGTCTCATTCAGAAAGTAAGTCTATTGCTCCCCTAGCGGCTGGTGTTGGTTCTGCTGCGGGTCTAATTCTCATCCTGGCTCTCCTGGGCGCCTGCCTCTGGCGGAAAGGTAGGTCATACTCGGTATAACAACAGGTCATCGTACATGCACCGACCAAGGTGAATGTCGCCTCTTCGTGAACACTATGACCCAATTCGGTAAACAATCCAGCCAATTAGGCACCACGGTAGCACAAGTGGATAGCACTGTGGCTTTGCAGTGCCAGGGTCCCAGGTTCGATTCCCCCGCTGGGTCACAGTCTGTGCAGAGTCTGCACGTTCTCCCCGTGTCTGCGAGGGTTTCCTCCGGTTGCTCTGGTTTCCTCCTACAGGTCAAAGACGTGCAGATTAGATGGATTGGCCATGATAATTTGCCCTTAGTGACCCAAAAAGGTTCCAAGGGGTTATTGGGTTACGGGGATAGGGTAGAAGTGAGGGCTTAAGTGGATCTGTGCAAACTCGATGGGCCGAATGGCCTCCTTCTGCACTGTATGTTCTATGTTCTATATAATTGTCTCTGACACGTAGTGCATGTCGAACATCACATAAAGGATGAGATAGCCAATGACGAATCTTGAAGAATCATAGGCAGAAAATAACCTTGGGCAGATGAGTAAATATCAACTGTTACTCGAAACTTCAGTGGCACTGTGTTCACAAGAGCTAAACGAGTGGCTGGGCTTGTGACTCACAACCATACAGCTGATTTTGCACAGGTATTACTTTGCTATCACTTGCGACAGAACGTGCAGTATCGCTTTGGAGGATTACAAAAAAAGCAAATGTCTACCCCAGCACTGTCAGATTACGAACAATGGAGCCTGGGTTCAGAGAGGTGATTTTAAACACGGTGTTCAAAGAAGACATGATATGGAATCTGCAACATGACAGAAAAGACAAAGGAAGACAGCAACAAGTTGGTAAAATATAATCTTGTACATATATATGCAAATTGTTCAATCAGTGTTCAGACTAAGGAATGACTGCCATGGACTATACTGGTGACGAATGGTTTGGCATCATTCACCCAATATCTGGATGTTGCAATGGGCTCAGGGCACCGCAGCGACAATCTGGGGGATGTGTGAAATTGACTTCCTTGTCTAAGGTACAGCTTCTCCACACGATTCTTCAATCCACTGATTCCAACCCCACTGCCATCGGCCATTGTGTAACTCACATCAATTGAAATGGACATTGAGTTTGATATCACCACACGCCCCACGTTTAGACCCATCCACTACATTAGACGCACCAACTGCTCAATGGACACTTGCCCATAGAAACCCCCACCACACTGGAATTTTCCAGGTCATTCCACTGAGTCACACACTGGTTTCAGTTCGCACAGTGGACGCTCATGCCAACACCTCTGTCGGGAAGAAATTCCCTCACTTTGCAAACTTCCCCACATATCAAGACAATATTCTTTTGCAAGTGTTTAATTAAAGGTCTTCTCCTTGAATGTTTTCTATTGCTCATAGATCTTACTGCTCAAAGTCTCTTAAACAATCTACCATCCCAACAAATATACCAGAGTTTTCTTTGCTGAATGCTAGCCGGGATGTTATCATTTTTTTAAACCCGACATCTCTCAATTCCATTAATTCTTTATTCATTCCTCATACCGCTGACCTAAATGGACTTCCAAACAGGAACTATTCTTTCTCATCCCCACTTCCAATCGCACCCTCGACATAGCTTTGAATCCAATGACTTGCTCTCCCTTGTCTGCATAGCCACCTCTGCCAAGTTCTGAATTCAGTCCGTCAACACCTTCATTTTCATTACCCTCACCCAAACTCCAAACGAAACTGTTTAGTCGTGTAAATTCAGCTTACACCGTCGTAATAATCACACACAGTGCCATCCACTAACACGACAGTGGGAATCACTCTGGATGGGACGTGAACTACTTCTTCAGGGCACTTTTTATAGCATCCCTACTGTTATGGGCTAGGCGTTTTCAGAACACCAAAATGTATCATAGAGTTCAAACAACCTCCCCCTTTAATGTATTTTTGGCTTTTCCGAGCACACGACTTGTTCCCTAGAAATAGGACTACAATTATGGACACATGGGGTTTTAAACACAAAACAATGTTTATTCCATGAACTCAACTTAACATCTTAAATAAACATTGGATCTCTTAACACCCCTTACTTCAAAGATATCTCCGAAAATATTGCAACAGTAAACAGTTCCTCTAAATGTTCCTTCAAACTTCCAAGAGACTTAACACCATTAAACAGAATCACATCAGGTTAAAGGCTTTACTCTTATGAGTTTAAATCACCCAAATGATCCAGAGATAGTCTTTCATGGCAGAGATCCAGCTCACTGCAAACACAGACACTCCCAATCTCTTTTCAAACTGCAAAACTAAACTGCAAAAAGGCTGAACTGCTCAGCTCCACCCACTCTCTGACATCACTGTTTTCTTAAAGGTACATTGCTTAAACATCCATGTCTTAAAGGTACTTTCACATGACACTGCAGTGCGGAAAGAGACCATTGGGCCCATCAAATCTACTTCGGCCCGTAGGAAGAGCACGCTACTTAAGCCCATGCCTCCACCCCATCTCTGTAACCCATTCATCCTATCTAACCTTTTGGATAGTAAGGGGCAATTTAGCATGGCAAACCCACCTGACCTGCACAGCTTTGGACGGTAGGAGGAAATGCGGAATATCCGGAACAGCCCACGCAAAACGAGGAGAAAATGGAAACCCCATGCAGGCAGTCCCCGAAGCCGGAATTGAACCTGGGTCCCTGGCGCTGGGTGGCAGCAGTGCTAACCGCTGTGCTACAATGCCGCTAAGATTCAGAATCAGCAGTCAAACAACCTGAAATTCTCCTTTCATGTTTAGATTGGCACTGGCGTCTCAAAGAGCCTCACTGCTCTTTGAAATTCCATGAAACTTCCATTCCTGCAGACGCAGAATTGGTTCGCGGTTTCTAACCCGTGTGTTTCCTTCACAGAGAAAATAAAAGAGAACAGTCAAACCAGGTGAGACCATTCCCGCTAATACTCAGTGACATGGGTCAGCCTAATGCTCAGAACGATTCGATGATTAGAAGAATGTGTGCTCTCTGGGTGCAGTGTGAATTGTGTCTTTAAGATACGAGATCTAGCAACTTACATGTAAATAAGCATCTATCAGACACACGCACACTGGAAAACACAAATACACATGCAGAAACACAAAGAGACACGATTCACAAATCATAGATGCACCCACACACGTGCAAACATTCGAAATGAAGCACTTACCTTCACACTCATTCACTGTCATTCACTCATGGCCAAGGGCGGACATGTAACACAGCACTCAGGCACACAAAAGCACAAGAACGCCTACATTCACACACGCACACACTCGCGCACACCCTCACACATTCTCATGCACAGTCACATTCACCCACACGTACCGACATGACACACACGCTTTCAGAATCTCAAATTCGCTCACACACATTTACACACGCACTCACAAATCAGATACTCACACTCATACATGCAGGATGTAAATACAATCCACACTCCTACATACACACTCACACCAATCTCGCACGTGCACTATCACACACATACATTCTCTCACAGTCACAATTGCAGACTCAGACACGATCCACACACTCACATTCACACACTCAGACCATCAAACGCACCACATACTCACTCACACAGGCATCCATTGACACACAGACTCATATGCAAGATAGGAGGGATGTGAATGAACTGAAAATGGTGTGGAGGAAATTGACCATGATGAAAGCAAATTACTGCGGATTCTGGGACCGGAGACATAAATAGAAAATTTAGTGACACTCTCAGCAGGTCTGACAGCCTCTGTTGAGAGAGAAGCAAGTTGATGTTTTGAGTCTGGATGACTCTTTGTCAAAGCTGTGGGGAACTGGGGATAGGGTCAGATTTATACTCGTATTAGTGGAGGGGCGGTGGTATTTGAGCTGGACAGAGCCCCAGCTTTATGTGGAGATTGAGAGAGATGTCATGGGAAGTAATATCAAAGAATGTAAAAGGGTTGACCAAGGTTAATAATGGTGCTGACAGTGACACACTGAGAGATTAGAATACATTAATGGTAGAACACAGGTATGTGGCGTGTGAAAGCGCAATTAGGAACACGTTGCATAGGCCCAAGTTGGATAGGCAATGGGGGGGGGGGGGGCAATGGTGAGGAAAAAACATATCGATGGAAGAATCGAAAATACGTTATATAATTTGTTTTTAAGTAGTTGAAGGTGCAGGAGAGAGGTCGTAGTCTTAAGATGTTAAACTCAGTGCTAAGTCCGGGAGGCTGTAACGTTCCTGATCAGAAGATATGTTGTTCCGCCTGTTGGCGCGGGGCTTCACTGGAACATAGCAGCAGGCCAAGGACGGACATTTGGACGTGAGCGCAGGACGGTGAGTTCAAATGGCAGCGATAGGAAGGTCTGGGTTCTGCTTGTTGGCGGACCCATGGTGTTCTGCAAAGCGGTCACCCAGTCTGCGTTTAGTATCTCCAATGTAGAGTAGGTTGCATTGGGGGCAGCAAAAACAATTGGCCAGTTACACGTGAGCGCTGCATCACTTGAAAAGAGCGTTTAATCATTTGTGTGCATGCAGAGGTGCAGTGGGAAGAGAATGAGATATTTAGGGGTTGGGGGAGTAGACTACGGTCTCCCGGATGGAACGGGCCCTCCGAAATGCTGACATGGGGAGTAACGAAACATGTGTTTGACGGTGGCATAATGCTGGAGTTAGCAGAACTGGCTGATGATGATCCTTTGAATGTGGAGGGTGGCGGACTGGAGGGGGGAGTGAGGACAAAGGAAACTTGTCATTTTTCTGGGAGGGAGGGGATTTACCAGGCTGTTGCTTGGGCTGGGGAGTTTTAGTTATGAAGAGCGAGAGACGTGGGTCGTGTTCCATGGAACTGATTGGACTGAGGGAGGAATAAATGTAAATACGTTGATATAAATCAAAATAAACGTGAATGAAGTTGCAAGAAAGAGCTCACAGTCAGAAGATGTTAAGTCCAGAAGGCTGCAACGTGCCTAATCGTAAGATGGTGTTGTTCCTCCAGTTTGCGCTGGGCTTCAGTGGACATTGCAGCAGGCTAAGGAAGGGCATGTGAATGTATAGAATTATGAGGGGTGCATATAGTGTAGACAGGAAGAAACGTTCCCCCTTGGTTAAGGCATCAATTGCGATGGGGTATAGTTTAAAGTAAGGGGCATGTGGTTTATAGGGGATGAGAGGGGAAAAACATTTTTTCCCAGGGCGTGGTCGGAGTTTTGAACTCATTGACTGAATTTGTGATGGTGGCAAAGACAAATGGAACAGAAAATGAATATTTAGATGAACACTTGCGATTCAAGGAGACAAGGTTATGGGCCAAGTGGTGGAAAATCTGATTCGAAAAGATAGGTTTGGCCACCGCAGATGAGATAGGCTGAAATGCCTTTCTGTACTGTATAACTTCATGATTCTATGGCTATGCACACTCATACACCACTCACACACTCACAAATCACTGTCACACACATACACACACGCACATGCGCAGTCACACACCAGTCCCACATCCGCACAGGACCCAAACGCACAGACCACTGACATAGCGACACGCACACATCACTCAAACACACACTCTCTTTCTCACATACACGCATACCTATACACACACAAACAGGCCGTCATAATCGCAGGCAGAGATTCAAAAACGCACAAAACTTTCACAAAAACACCCGCATTTAAATACTGACACAGGGACACACCCACGGAAACACGCACATGCACACACAGTAGCACTCAGACTCACCACAAGACACACAAACCCGCCAGTGCGCGTGCGCGTGCACAAACACACACACACACACAATTCAATACAATCTCAGGCTCTCACTCACACTGAAACTCTTTTTGCACACAACATGCACACCCTCAAGCACCGACACACATGCACATTCAAAAATGTTTTCGCGCACACATGTCCAAACACAACCCTTCAACTGATGTATTTAAATTTCA
>NW_027308465.1:0-104188 GCF_047496885.1 Scyliorhinus torazame
CCAGGCACCCATCCCCGCAGATGCAGACCGCCCGCAGGATGCCCCTCGGAGGCCACGGGAGACGGAGAGACCCGGACCCTCCGGCATGCGACGCCCGCAGGATGCCCCTCGGAGGCCACGGGAGACAGAGAGACCCGGACCCTCCGGCATGCGACGCCCGCAGGATGCCCCTCGGAGACCACGGGAGACGGAGAGACCCGCACCCTCCAGCATGCGACGCCCGCAGGATGCCCCTCGCACACCACGGGAGACGGAGAGACCTGGAGCAACAGGGAGACGACACCCCCGTCACATGCGGGAGCGACCACCCAGCGATGAGGGGGTTAGCCACAGGTCCCCGTCACATCCGAGCCAGGACACCACTACCCAGGACACCACTACCCAGGACACCACTACCCAGGACACCACGACCCAGGACACCCCTACCCGGGACAGCACTACCCAGGAAGACGAAATACCGGACAGTGACTCAGAGTGGATGGGTGGAGACGAACCCCCACCCCAAAGTGCCATGGACTCAGAGTGGGACGAAGAGCACGACACAACGCCACTGCTGTCACCAACACCCTCCACCATCGCAGAAACACTCACCTCGGTTGGGCACTTTCGTGATGAGGCGTCTGGTACACTCACTGGTGCGCACAACACAGCCGTCCCGGTACAGCAGGTGGAGGTAGGAGCAGCAGAGGGGCCGGGCGGTTGGAGGGCAGCCCAGCCCAAGCGAACATCTGCCGCCCAGATGGATCCCGGGTTCCTGGAGTTACCACACCCACACATAGATCCGATGCAACCACCGACCCGGAGACAAGCGAAGAGGGTGACGGGCGGCTTGCGGCAGCTGCGGTCGCAGGTGGAGGAGTCCACCCGCGTCCAGGAGCTGGGAGTGGTGCCGGTCATGCGTGCCACTCAGGCCGACACCGCACGGGTGGCGTCCGCGGTGGAGGCAATGGGTGCGACGGTGTCAGACATGGGGAACGGTTTGCGAGGCCTGGGGCTTTCCGTGCAGGCGGCGTCTGTGGCCCAGGAAATGGTTGCCCTCTCACAGGAGGCCATGAGCCAGTGCCAGCGCCAGATGGCAGAGGCGCTCAACGCCATAGCCCAGTCTCAGCAGGCCATGGCCCAGTCTCTGCAGGCCATGGCCCAGTCTCAGCAGGCCATGGCCCAGTCTCTGCAGGCCATCGCTGAGGGCATCGGCGCCAGTGGCCATGTGCGAGCCGGCGTCGCACTGTCACAGACAGGGTTTGCCAACCCCCTGGGCTCCATGGCTGCAAACCTGCAGACCCCTGTCGATACCAGCACGGGCCTCCAGGACTGGCAGCGCCAGATGTCGGGGGGGCGTCGGATGGCCAGTCCGTTCGCATCCCCCACCCATGTAGAGGCCTGGGGGCCATCGGGCACCCCGAGGGAGGAGGAGGTGGTGTGGTCCGTCCCGGCTCCCTCTGTAGGGGAGGTCCCGGTACACCGCGACACCTCGGACTCCCCCCCCCCTTCCGTCCCAGGTGCATCGGTGGGCAACGGGCAGGACAGGCTGGCAGCTCGCCATCCCAGTCGCCCGGGCCGCAGCCTGGCCCATCTAGGCCAGGACGCCCCAGGAAACGGCCGCCAAAGGGATCCAGTGTCAGAGGGCAGGAATCACAGGAGTCCACCTCCAGTTCTGCTGTAACGTCTGGGGAACCACGTAGACGTAGTCAAAGGGCCCCGTAAGGCCAAACAATTAGACACTGAGTAAGTTGGCACGGTTGCAGGGCACAGATGAGTTTTAGGGGCTAGGGCACGTGCATGAACTCCTTTGGTTATTAAAGTCAATGTTACCCCTACAGAAGCTGCCTTTGTGCTCTGTCCAAAGTGTGCGGGGGTGTCATGTACATTGAGCGCAAGTGTGTGTGTGAGAGGTGGTCTTACTTCAGCCCCAGGTGAGTCTGCCCCCTTCCCCCTGGGTCGCCATCAACATCCCCCGGGCAGAGGACGGGACCGTGCGCTGCAGTGTCACAGCCGCATGCAGGGATGGTCCGGGTGGATGGTGGCACTGTGGCCATGGGTCAGACATAGTCCAACGATGTGGAGCCAGGAGCTCACCGCAGGGCGGGTTGTCATCATCCTCCATGGCCTGCGATAGACACGCGTCCACCCGCAACTGTGTGAGCCCGGCCCGTTGTGCCGCAGGTGGATCGGCAATGGGGGGGGGTGGTGGGCATGCGGGTGGGGTGGGTGGGGTTGGGGAGGGGGTGAGGGTGCTGGGTGGGTGGATGGGTGAGGGGCGGGGTGGTCGGCTGTTGCCATGGTGTGCGGTCTGTGGCCATACTACCCGATTCCCACGCCCATCTAGTCAGTGAAGCGGGCGTCTATCAGTCTGACCCGTGCCCGCTAGGCCAGCCGGTAACGGTGGACAGCCACCCGCCTGTGTCTACCCCGTCTGCCCTGACCATTACCCCCATCCCCCTCATCTGGGGAGGACTGCGCCTCTTCCTGCTGCTCCTCCACTCCGCCCTCCTCTGCCTGCGGCACATCGCCCCTCTGTTGGGCTATATTGTGCAGGACGCAGCACACCACAATGATGCGGCCGACCCTATCTGACCGATACTGGAGGGCGCCCCCAGAGAGGTCCAGGCACCTGAAACGCATCTTCAGCACGCCAAAGCACCTCTCTATCACTCCCCTTGTCGCTACATGGGCATCATTGTAGCGGTTCTCCGCCTCATTGCGTGGCCTCCGTATAGGCGTCATCAGCCACGATCGCAATGGGTAGCCCCTGTCGCCCAGCAACCAGCCCCTCAGCCGGGGATGGCGTCCCTCGTACATGCCGGGGATGGATGACCGCGACAACACGAATGAGTCGTGTACACTGCCTGGGTGACGGACGCAGACGTGCAGGATCATCATGCAGTGGTCGCAGACCACCTGTACGTTCATCGAATAGGTCCCCTTCCTATTAGTGAACACGGCCCAGTTATCTGCAGGTGGCCGCACGGCGACGTGAATCCCATCGATCGCGCCCTGGACCATGGGGAACTCGGCCACGGCAGAGAAGCCCACGGCCCGGGCATCTTGGCTGGCCCGGTCCACGGGGAAGCGGATGTAGCGGTGCGCCATGGCATATAGGGCATCTGTCACTGCCCGGATGCACCGGTGCACCGATGTCTGTGATATGTCGGACAAGTCCCCACTCGGTGCCTGGAATGACCCCGTTGCATAAAAGTTCAGGGCCACCGTAACCTTGACGGACACGGGGAGAGGGTGTCCCCCGCCAGTGCCACGCGGTGACAGGTGTGCCAGCAGGTGGCAGATGTGTGCCACGGTTTCCCGGCTCATCCGGAGTCTCCTCCTGCATTCCTGGTCCGTGAGGTCCTGGTATGACTGCCTGGGCCGGTACACACGGGGCGCCCTCGGGTGCCTCCGTTGCCGTGGGGCCGCGACGTCCTCCTCCCCCTCCTCGTCCTGTCGGTCGGGTGTCCCTCCAGCCTGGGCGGCTGCCGCCTGCCCCTCTGCAGCAGCCTGCGCCGCCTCTCTGGCATGCTCCTCCTCCTCCTCCTCATCCTGGGCAACATAGACATGAGCGGCTGCCAACATCGCTGGATGATCTGAAAACATGACGGCCTGGTGGGGGGAGGGGAACGACGACATGTCATCGTTGCCCATATCCCCTCCTCCCCCCAGCCAGGTGGCATGGACCGCATGGGTCCAACTGTTGGAGGCTGGCACCTGGCCAGGTGGACCAACTCACTTGCCCTCCCAGCCCCCTCCCCAGCAGGGACCCCCCCCCCCCCCGGCACGGACCCCCCCCCCAACCTCCACCCCGGCACGGACCCCCATCCCCCTCCCCGGCACGGACCCCCCCCCCCCAACCTCCACCCGGGCACGGACACCCCCCCCCAACTCCACCCCGGCACGGACACCCCCCCAACCTCCACCCCGGCACGGACACCCCCATCCCCCTCCCCGGCACGGAACCCCCCCAACCTCCACCCCGGCACGGACACCCCCCATCCCCCTCCCCGGCACGGACCCCCCCCCCCCCCAACCTCCACCCCGGCACGGACACCCCCATCCCCCTCCCCGGCACGTAGTTTTTGCCTTTATGTCTTCCTTGACTTCCTTGTTTAGCCATGGAATGTTTTTCTCCCTTTTACAATTCTTCATCTCAGGAATATACTTTAATTGAGAGTTATTTAATATCTCCCTGAACATCTGTCATTTTTCCTCAACTGTTCTATCCTCAATTATTTGTGCCCAGTCTACTTTGGCCAACTCTTTCCTCAGGCCTGCATAATTATCTCTGCCCAACACTAAAACTCTAGTGTGGCACTCTGTCTTCTCTCGCTCAATCTGAATTTGAAATTCTAGCGTCCTGTGATCATTTCTTCCAAGAGGATAATGACCAGACTATTTATCAACCCTTCTTCATTACATAATTCTAAATTTAAAATAGCCTGCTCCCCTGCTTGGCTCCATAACATTTTGGTTTAAGAAACAATCCCTCAAATATCTATGAAATCTCCCTCGAGGCTACCCTTGCCAATTTGATTAGTCCAGTCAATATGCATGTGAAAATCACCCATGATTACCATTGTGCCCTTCTCACAAGTGCTCGTCATTTCTTGGTTTATACTGTTCCCCACTTTGGAAGTATTGCACCCAGATCGATTCAACATTTTGGCCCTTAGTGCCAATATCACTTCTTAATATTGCTTTGATGTCACCTTTAACCAATGTAGCAACTCCACCTCCAGTTCCATCCTGTCTGTCCTTTCGGAGTACCGAGTATTTTTGGACATTCAACTCCCATTCCCGGTCCTCCGGCAACCATGTTTCAGTAATCCCCACCAAATCATACCCATTTGACTCTATTTGTGCCGTCAGCTCATTGACCTTATTCTGAATACTGCGTGCTTTTAGGTACTAGGTTTTAAAATATGTCCTACTGATTTACCTTTCCGTTGCAGGATTTTCTTGTGTTCTATTTTTTTCACACATTCTGACCTCCTTTATTAATCTCTGATAACACTCAGTCTCATCCCAACTTTCACTCCCGCAGTCATCTCACATTTAGATTTTTTACATTTCCTTTCACTTCCGTAGTCATTAGACTGACCCTACCTGTTCATTCTATTAACCTCTATCTTCTCCTCACATGCTGACCTGTTGCTTTGGTTCTGATTAACCATTATACTTCTTGTTGTTTTATCCTTCCCTTTCCCCCCCATTTGCTAGTTTAAAGTCCTTGTGACCACCCTACTTATCTTTTCCGCTGGAACACAGATTGGTTCAGGTGGAGACTGTCCCAACAGTACAGATCCCTCCTGTCCCACTACTGATGCCACTGCACAATGAAATGGAATCCCTCTTTCCCGCACCATTCCTTGAGCCAGATAGTTTACTTCCCTAATTTACTCATTTCTATGCCAATTTGCACGTGGCTTGGGTAATAACCCTTGAGGACATGTTCTTTAATTTTGTTCCTAGTTCCTGATATTCTCCAACCAGGTCTGACCTATGTTGTTTGTCCCAACTTGGACCACAACAACTGGATCCTCCCCTACCATATCCAAATCTTTTCAAGCCCCATACTTGGGCTGTTTAGCACAGGGCTAAATTGCTGGCTTTGAAAGCAGACCAAGGCAGGCCAGCAGCACGGTTCAATTCCCGTAACAGCCTCCCCGAACAGGCGCCGGAATGTGGCGACTAGGGGCTTTTCACAGTAACTTCATTTGAAGCCTACTTGTGACAATAAGCGATTTTCATTTCATTTCATTTCAGAAATGTCCCTCACCCTGGCACCAGGCAGGCAACATACCGTGCAGGATGCTCGGTTCTGCTTGCAAAGGATGCTATCGGTACCCCTAATTATAGAATCTCCTACAACTACCACTTGTCTTTTTGCTCCCCCCACTTGAATGGCCTCATGTACCCTAGTGCAGTGGTCAGCTAGCTCATCCTCCGTACCGTCCTTTTCCTCATACACACAGGGACTGTGAAGCCATGATGTCATTGGCTGACAGATCCCGGGTCCTGGTTGGACGTTGACCTCTAGCTCCGCCCTGAAGGCGGAGTATAAGTACCTGGAGTCCTCCCCCGCAGGCAGTCTGCTACTGAACTGCGGGGGAACAGTCACGCTTAATAAAGCCTCATCGACTTCACTCTATTCGTCTCTCGGAGTCTGTGTGCGCTACAATTTATTAAGCGTGACTAAAGGACTATGGAGCTCAGGGTCATCCCGGAATGCCTGAGGATCAGCCCCCACGCAGTGAACGCGGCAGCAGCTTTCAAGCACTGGCAGACTTGTTTTGAGGCCTACCTCAGAATGGCCACCGGCCGGGTCACAGAAGACCAAAAACTACAGGTCCTGCACTCGAGGGTGAGCACGGAGATTTTCTCTCTCATCGAAGACGCAGAGGATTTCCAGACGGCGTTCGCAGCACTAAAAAGTCTCTATGTCCGCCCAGTAAACCAGATCTACGCTCGCTATCAACTCGCAACGAGACGGCAAAGTCCCGGAGAATCGATAGATGAATTGTACGCCGCGCTACTAATTTTGGGACGAGCCTGCAGCTGCCCGTCGGTGAACGCAAATGAACACACGGACATGTTAATGCGCGATGCTTTTGTGGCAGGTATGAACTCCTCCCAAATCCGCCAAAGACGTCTAGAAAAAGAGTCGCTACGACTCTCAGAGGCACGGGCCCTAACAGCCTCCCTAGACGTGGCCGCGCGAAATACCCGCGCCTACGGCCCCGACCGCGCGGCAGCCCATTGGGCTCCGTACGTACCCGTCGCGACAAACCCACCCCCCCCCGGACACCCCACAGGCTTGCGTGGTCCAAACGCCAAGTCGCACCCGCTGCTATTTCTGCGGCCAGGCGAAACACCCCCGGCAGCGCTGCCCGGCCCGCGCAGCGATCTGTAAGAGCTGCAGGAAAAAGGGCCATTTCGCGGTTGTGTGCCGGTCCCGCGGGTTCGCCGCTGTCCCGGGAGAACAGGGAGCCCTGCACGCCGTTTACGCTCCCCAACCCCCCCAGCGCCCCATGTACGACCCGCAGGCGCAGCCACTCTGGGTCCCGACCACCGCTGTCCCGGGAGAACAGGGAGCCCTGCACGCCGCTTACGCTCCCCAACCCCCCCCCCCCCCCCGCGCCCCATGTATGACCCGCCGGCGCTACCACTTTGGGTCCCGACCACCGCTGTCCCCAGAGAAGAGGGAGCCCCGCACGGTCCTAACGCTCCCCAACCCCCACAGCGCCCCATGTGCGACCCGCAGACGCCGCCATTTTGGGTCCCGGCCGCCACGAGGGGAGGAAGGGCACCGCCATCTTGGACCACTCCAGACCTGTACGACGCATGGGGGCGGCCATTTTGTCCACCCCCGCCACCATCTTGTGACCCCCCAGCCATGTGCGATGCATGGGGCAGCCATCTTGTTCACCCCCGACGCCATCTTGGACGGCAACAATGGACCCCAGTGTCGACGGCTCCACGGGGTTCAAAGAAGACGCTCAACTACTACAACCACGTCTCGCTTCAATGACGCTGGGCCAAGCTCGGCCCCGGACACTCCAGACGACGACGACAACGGTGCTGATAAACGGGCACGAGACACCATGCCTAGTCGACTCCGGGAGCACGGAGAGCTTTATCCACCCCGACACGGTAAGACGCTGTTCTTTGACCACCCATCCCAGCGCACAAAAGATTTCCCTAGCTGCAGGATCCCACTCCGTACAGATCAAAGGCTTCTGCATAGTTACCCTAACGGTGCAAGGGAGGGAGTTCAAAAACTACAGGCTCTACGTCCTTCCCCAACTCTGCGCCCCCACATTACTGGGATTAGACTTCCAGTGCAATCTACAGAGCCTAACCTTCAAATTCGGCGGCCCAATACCCCCACTCACTATCTGCGGCCTCGCAACCCTCAAGGTGCAACCCCCGTCCTTGTTTGCAAACCTCACCCCGGATTGCAAACCCGTCGCCACTAGGAGCAGACGGTACAGCGCCCAGGACCGGACCTTCATTCGGTCCGAAGTCCAGCGGCTACTAAAGGAAGGCATAATCCAGGCCAGCAATAGTCCCTGGAGAGCACAGGTGGTAGTAGTAAAGACAGGGGAGAAGCAAAGGATGGTCATAGACTATAGCCAGACCATCAACAGGTACACACAACTGGACGCGTACCCTCTCCCCCGCATATCCGACATGGTCAATCGGATTGCCCAATATAAAGTCTTCTCCACCGTGGACCTCAAGTCCGCCTACCATCAGCTCCCCATCCGCCCAAGTGACCGCAAGTACACAGCCTTCGAGGCAGACGGGCGATTATACCATTTCCTAAGGGTCCCATTTGGCGTCACAAACGGGGTCTCGGTCTTCCAACGAGAGATGGACCGAATGGTTGATCAACACGGGTTGCGGGCCACGTTCCCGTATCTCGACAATGTAACCATCTGCGGCCACGATCAGCAGGACCACGACGCCAACCTCCAAAAATTCCTCCAGACCGCTAAAGCCTTGAACCTCACGTACAACGAGAACAAGTGCGTTTTTAGCACCAACCGGCTAGCCATCCTGGGCTACGTAGTGCGCAATGGGATAATAGGCCCCGACCCCGAACGTATGCGCGCCCTCATGGAATTTCCCCTCCCGCACTGCTCAAAAGCCCTGAAACGCTGCCTGGGGTTCTTTTCATACTACGCCCAGTGGGTCCCCCAGTACGCAGACAAGGCCCGCCCCCTAATACAGACCACGACCTTCCCTCTGTCGACAGAGGCTTGCCAGGCCTTCAGCCGCATCAAAGCGGATATCGCAAAGGCCACGATGCGCGCCATCGACGAGTCCCTCCCCTTCCAGGTCGAGAGCGACGCCTCCGACATAGCTCTAGCAGCCACCCTTAACCAAGCGGGCAGACCCGTGGCCTTTTTCTCCCGAACCCTCCACGCTTCAGAAATCCGCCACTCTTCAGTGGAAAAGGAAGCCCAAGCCATAGTGGAAGCTGTGCGACACTGGAGGCATTACCTGGCCGGCAGGAGATTCACTCTCCTCACGTACCAACGGTCGGCAGCCTTCATGTTCGATAATGCACAGCGGGGCAAAATCAAAAACGACAAGATCTTAACGTGGAGGATCGAGCTCTCCACCTTCAACTACGAGATCTTGTATCGTCCCGGAAAGCATGAACGAGCCGTCCGATGCCCTATCCCGCGGCACATGTGCCAACGCACAAATTAACCGCCTCCAAACCCTCCACGAGGACCTCTGCCACCCGGGGGTCACTCGGTTTTACCACTTTATCAAGTCCCGCAACCTCCCATACTCCTTAGAGGAGGTCCGTACAGTCACAAGGAACTGCCACATCTGCGCAGAGTGCAAACCGCATTTTTTCAGGCCGGATGGTGCGCACCTGATTAAGGCTTCCCGCCCCTTTGAACGCCTTAGTCTGGATTTCAAAGGACCCCTCCCCTCCACCGACCGCAACATATACTTCCTTAATGTGGTGGACGAGTACTCCCGCTTCCCATTCGCCATCCCCTGTTCTGACATGACCGCGGCCAGTCATTAAAGCCCTTAACACCATATTCACACTGTTTGGTTGCCCCGCATACATCCACAGCGACAGGGGGTCCTCCTTCATGAGCGACGAGCTGCGCCAGTTCCTGCTCAGCAACGGGATAGCCTCGAGCAGGACGACCAGCTACAACCCCCGGGGGAACGGGCAAGTAGAGAGGGAGAACGGCACGGTCTGGAAGACCGTCCTACTGGCCCTACGGTCCAGGGACCTCCCAGTTTCACGGTGGCAGGAGGTCCTCCCGGACGCCCTCCACTCCATCCGGTCACTACTGTGTACTAGCACTAACCAAACGCCTCATGAGCGCCTCCTTGTCTTCCCCAGGAAGTCCTCCTCTGGAACGTCGCTGCCGACCTGGCAGGCGGCCCCAGGACCCATCTTGCTCCGAAAGCACGTGCGAGCGCACAAGTCGGACCCGTTGGTCGAAAGGGTTCACCTCCTTCACGCAAACCCGCAGTACGCTTACGTGGAGTACCCCGACGGCCGACAGGACACGGTCTCCCTGCGAGATCTGGCGCCCGCCGGCAACACACACACCCCCCCGACACCAATCACCCAACCCCCCCCCCCTTCCTGCCACCGCCGCACCCCGCAACCGCCCCCTTCCCAGGAGGATCAGTCCTCCTCCCAGGCCCGACCAGGAATGAAGCCCAAGCTGAAACCGTAAGGTTCCCGGAGACGACAACACCGGAACAAGCACCATCACCACCACCGGGGCCGAGGCGATCGACACGGACGACCAGACCGCCCGACCGACTCGTGGCGTCGATCTGACAGTACAATATGTGGACTTTTAACAAGAACATTTTGTCTTTTCCTGACAATTACTGTAAATAGTTTGAAACAAAAAAAAACCTTGTACATACTTTAATAACATGCGAAAGTTTTCCTCCCAGGACCAGCCTTGTAAACCCTTACCACCATGCGAAGCCGAGGTTCATTTTTAACAAGGGGTGAATGTGGTAGTATGCATTAGGGGTCATGTGGGACTGTGAAGCCATGATGTCATTGGCTGACAGATCCCGGGTCCTGGTTGGACGTTGACCTCTAGCTCCTCCCTGAAGGCGGAGTATAAGTACCTGGAGTCCTCCCCCGCAGGCAATCTACTACTGAACTGTGGGGGAACAGTCACGCTTAATAAAGCATCATCGACTTCACTCTATTCGTCTCTCGGAGTCTTTGTGCGCTACATCTCTGGACCCAGCGCCACCCTTGTTTTTAACACCGTGGACATGACGTCCGCAAACCCCTGCCAAAATCCCCTAAGCTTTGAACATGCCCAGAATATGTGGACATGGTTCACCGGTCCTCCCGCTCATTTTGCGCCCCTGTCCACCACCCCAAAGAATCTGCTCATCTGGGCCACTATCATGTGAGCCCGGTGAACAACCTTAAATTGTATCAGGCTGAGCTTGGCACATGTTGCGCACGTGTTGACTCTACTCAATGTGTCTGCCCATAGACCATCCTCTATCTCACCTCCCAGCTCCTCCTCCCACTTGTGCTTCAGCTCCTCGGTCTGCGTCTCCTCCAAAACCAGAAGCTCCTTATAAATGTCCGAGACGCTCTCTTCTCCTACCCACCCTCTGGAAATTACCCTGTCCTGAATCCCCCTTAGCGGTAGGAGCAGGAAGGTTGACACCTGTTTACGTAGGAAGTCCCGCACCTGCAGATACCTGAATTCATTTCCCCTCGCCAACCCAAACTTTTCCTCCAACGCCCTCACACTCGGAAAGCTCCCCTCTATGAACATGTCCCCCATCCTCTCATTCCCCGCTTTCCGCCATAACCGGAACCCCCCGTCCATACTCCCCGGGGCAAACTGGTGATTATCACAGATTGGGGCCCAGACCGATGACCCTACTGCTCCCACATGCCGCCTCCACTGGACCCAAACTCTCAGGGCCGCCACCACCACAGGGCTGGTGGAGTACCGTGCCGATGGGAACGGCAGAGGACAGTTACCGACACCCCCAAACTGGTGCCCTTGCATTAAGCCGCCTCCATACTCTCCCATGCCGACCCCTCCCCCACCACCACTTCCTGATTATGGCTATATTCGCCGCCCAGTAATAGTTACTCAAATTTGGCAGCGCCAGCCCGCCCTCTCCCAGACTCTGCTCAAACATTACCTTCCTTACTCGCGGGGTCTTGCCCGCCCAGACGAAGCCAATAATCACTCTGTTGACCCGCTTAAAAAAGGACGGCGGAATAAAGATAGGGAGACACTGAAATACAAATAGGAATATCGGGAGGACCGTCATCTTCACCGTTTGCACCCTCCCAGCCAGAGTCAACGGAAGCCCGTCCCATCTCCAAAAAATGTCCTTCATTTGGTCCACCAGCTGGGCCAGATTCAATTTATGCAGCCGGTCCCATTCCTCGCCACCTGGATGCCTAGGTATCTAAAGCTTCCCTGTACTAACCTAAAAGGCAGCTCCCCCAGTTGCCTCTCCTGTCCTCTCGCTTGGACCACAAACATCTCACTCTTTCCCATATTAAGCTTATACCCCAAAAACCGGCCAAATTCCCCGAGAGTCCTCATGATTTCTTCCATCCCCTCTATTATGTCAGAAACGTACAGAAGCATGTCATCCGCATAGAGAGAAACCCTGTGCTCCACCCCCCCCCCCCCCCCCACCCCACACCCGGACCAGTCCTCTCCATCCCCTCGAGGCTCTCAGAGCAATTGCCAACGGCTCTATAGCCAGTGCAAACAACAGTGGGGAGAGGGGGCATCCCTGTCTCGTCCCCCGGTGCAATCTAAAATAGTCCGATACTGTCCTATTCGACCGTAAACTTCCCACAGGAGCCTGATACAGTAACATGACCCAGTCAATAAATCCCCGCTCAAATCCGAACCGTCCCAGTATCTCCCACAGATAGTCCCATTCTACCTGATCAAAAGCCTTTTCTGCATCCATTGCAATCACTACCTTCACCTCCCTACCTTCCGGGGGCATCATGATCACATTTAACAGCCTTCTTACATTGGCCATCAACTGCCTACCCTTAACAAACCCCGTCTGGTCCTCCCCAATAACGTCCGGAACACAATCCTCGATCCTGGAGGACAAGATTTTTGCCAGCAACGTGGCACCTACATTCAACAGGGAGATCGGCCTGTAGGACCCACACAGCTCCCCGGGTTCTTGTCCCGCTTAAGAATCAGCGAAATCATTGCCTGTGACATCGTCGGAGGCAGCACCCCTCTTTTCCTTGCCTCATTAAACATCCTCAACAACACCGGCCCCAATATCCCCGAGAACGTTTTATAAAACTCCACTGGGTACCCGTCCGGACCAGGGGCCTTACCCGCCTGCATGGCCTTCAAGGCCTCCATTATCTCTTCTAGCCCGATTGGGACCCCCAGCCCTTCTACCTGCTCCCCGTCCACCTTTGGGAAATTCACCCCCTCCAAGAAGAACCTCATCCCCTCCGGCCTCGTAGGGGGTTCCGACCTGTACAGCCTGCTGTAGAAATCCCTAAATGACTTATTCACCTCGACTGAATTACCAACCAGGTTCCCATCTCCGTCCTTTACTTTCCCTATCTCCCTTGCTGCCTCCCTTTTCCGAGGATGCTGTGCAAGCATTCTGCTGGCCTTCTCTCCATGCTCATAGATCGCCCCCCTCGCCTTTCTCAGCTGCTCCACCGCCCTCCCTGTGGTCAGCAAGCTAAACTCCGCCTGTAACCTCCGCCGTTCCCTTAAAAGCCCTGCCTCTGGGCTCTCCGTATACCTCCTATCGATCTGTAGTATCTCCTTTGCCAGTCGGTCCATCTCCACCCTGTCCACCTTCTCCCTATGGGCCTGGATCGAGATCAGCTCCCCCCTGACCACCGCCTTCAGTGCTTCCCAGACCACCGCTGCTGAAATTCCCCCCGTGTCATTGACCTGCAGGTAGCTCTGAATACATTTCCTCAGCCGCTCGCACACACCTTCATCCGCCAAAAGTCCCACATCCAACCTCCAGTGCGGGCGCTGGTTACTGTCTGCAGGTCAACCCAGTGCGGAGCATGGTCTGAGATTGTAATCGCCGAATACCCCGTGTCCACTACCCCAGCCAGCAAGGCCCTGCTCAAAATAAAGAAATCAATCCGGGAGTACACTTTATGCACGTGTGAGTCGAAGGAGAACTCCTTCACCCTTGGCTGCCCAAATCTCCATGGATCCACCCCCCCATCAGCTCCATGAACCCTCTTAGTTCCTTTGCCATTGCTGGCACCCTGCCCATTTTCGAGCTTGACTGGTCCAAGCCAGGGTCAATAACTGTGTTGAAGTCCCCTCCCATGACCAACCTGTGAGAGTCCAGGTCTGGTATCTTCCCCAGCATCCTCTGTATAAACTCCACATCATCCCAATTTGGCGCATACACATTTACTAATACCACCTGTACCCCCTCTAGCTTCCCACTGACCATAATGTACCAATCTCCCACGTCCGAGACTATTCTACCCGTCTCAAACACCACCCGCTTATTGATCAGGATCGTGACCCCTCTAGTCTTTGAATCTAGTCCCGAGTGAAAGACCTGACTGACCCAGCCTTTCCTCAGTCTAACCTGGTCCGTTACTCTAAGGTGCGTCTCCTGTAACATTACCACGTCCGCCTTCAATCCCCTAAGATGCGCGAACACACGTGCCCTTTTGACCGGCTCATTTAACCCTCGAACATTCCAGGTGATCAGCCTAGTTGGGGGGCTCATTGCCCCCCCCGCCTCCACCGATCAGCCATCCCCTTTTTTAGGCCCGCCTCCAGCCTGTGCTCCGTGCCTCCATCGATCCATCCCCAGACAGCCCCCTCCCCTAACCTCCTCTCTGTCCGTCAGCCCAAGTCCCTCCCTCGTCAGCAGAACATTCACCCCCTCCCCCCCTAGTAACAACACCCTATAACCCAACCCCTTTAGTAAACCAAACATATGCACACCCTCCACTGCGCTTCCGAGAGCTAACTCACCCAGCTAGCTTGGTGGCCCCCATCCCCGGCGCCAGATAGTCTCCCACCTATTGTTCCCTCCCCACCCTCTCCCCAACTCATACAAACAAACTCCAACTTCAAACAATCCCCATACAATTGCCCAACAGAAAAACACCAAGATCAAAACAAGCACACCTCCATCCCCCAACAGTGCAAATGAAAACTTTCACTCGCTCAGCTCTGCCGCTGGTTCCAAATCAATGCAAAAGGCATTACAAACATCATCCATGAAATGCAAAATGAGAAACTTTTTACAAAAACAGAGAAACAAAAAGAAAAAACAAAAACATGAACGTTGCAGCCAAGTTCAAACGTTCTCAATCCATCACCAGCCCTTTATTTTTTGCAAAGTCCAACGCGTCCTCAGGCGACTCGAAGTAGAAGTGCTGATCCTCATGCGTGACCCAGAGACGGGCTGGGTATAACAGTCCAAACTTCACCTTTTTCTTAAAAAGGATCGACCTGATCTGGTTGAAGCCTGCTCTCCTCCTGGCCACCTCTACACTCAGGTCCTGGTAAACCCGCAGGATGCTATTGTCCAATTTACAGCTCCGTGTCTGCTAGGCCCACTGTAGAATGTGCTCCTTATCCGAGAACCTGTGGAATCTCACCACCATTGCCCTCGGGGGGGGTCTCCCATTCGCGGCTTCCTCGCGGTTGCTCTGTGAGCCCTGTCCATCTCAAAGGGCCGGGCGAATGCCCCCTCCCCCAGCAGCTTCACAAACATGTCTGCGATGTATGCCCCAGCAACCGTTCCTTTGGACCCCTCCCGACAATTCTTAGGTTCTGCCGGCGGGACCTATTTTCTAGGTCCTCCACCTTCTCCAGGAGCTTCTTCTGCTTGTCCCTCAGCATCCCCACCTCCAGCTCCACCGCAGTCTGATGCTCCTCCTGCTCAGCCAGTGCCTTCTCCATCTTCTAGATCGCCCGATCCTGGGCATCCAGTCTATGCTCCAACTGCTTAATCAACTCTTTTATTGGGTCCAAGCAGTTCCGTTTCTGCTTAGCAAAGCCTCCCTGAATGAATTGCAGCAGCTGCTCAATAGACTGCTGGTCGGCAAGCCAGAGGTACGAACCTCCGCCATGCTGTCTTCTGTTGCAGCTACAGTGTTATGAGAATGTCGCTTTAAGAAATATTTGGCTGCTCATATTACTGCAGTGATGTCAGAGTGTGGGTAGAGCTGGGCTGTCTGTCAGCTTTTTACTTTCGTTTTAGGCTGTTTGCTGCAGGGTGTGTTTTAGTTTTGTTTTCAGAGCTGGATAGCTGCAGGCACAGCCAGACGGTGTATGAATCTCCCTCTGTAATCTAAAGACTGTAAATCGATCCTGGTGATTTAAAACTAATAACAGTAGTGACTTTAACCTGATGTGCTTCTGGTAAAAGGTGTTTTAAGTCGTATGGATTTTAAAAGGAAAGCTTAAAGGATTACTTAGTGTTGTAGTCTTTGGGGGTTGTATTTGAATTAATGGTTGCTCAGATGTTCACTGTTTGTTTCAAAAAGGTCAACTTGAGTTCATGGAATAAACAGTGTTTTGCTTTAAAAAATACTTTTCCATTTCTGCTGTACCACCCCTGTAGAGTGGGCCGTGTGCTCCCCATACCACAATCTATTAAAAGTTGTGGGTCAGGGGAACTCCATGATACACTTTGGGGTTCTTTAAACCCTGGCCCATAACAACAGCCTAAGCCTTCTCTATTTTTGGTTTCTGCCCTTACGATCACCGAGTCCATCTCTCCATGCACTGTACCAGCCTCCCCGAACAGGCACCGGAATGTGGCGACTAGAGGCTTTTCACAGTAACTTCATTTGAAGCCTACTTGTGACAATAAGCAATTTTCATTTTCATTTCATTTTCATTTTCAAGTGGGAATTCAGTAAACAATTGCCACTAACATCCGTTTTACAATTCAAGTCCGGTAGAAAAACGGGGGAAAGGTCCAAAGGTCCGACCAGAGCGGGAGCTACCAAATGTGCGACTTACTCCTTCATAGCCGCCATCGGAAGACCCTGAAAGTTACTTTATATGCTCACCGCTGCGTGCACCGCCCTCCGAGACTGCTCCCTGGAGACTAGGCCATGAATCTCTGAGGTAAGTTACTTTATATACTCACTGCTCTGCCCTCCGAGACTGCTCTCTGGAGACTAGGCCGTGAATCCCCGAGGTAAGTTACTGTATATACTCAAAGCACCGATGCTCCGGCCTCTGAGACTGCTCCCTGGAGACTCGGCCATGAATCCCCAAGGAAAGTTACTTTATATGCTCACCCCTCTGAAACTGCTCTCTGGAGACTAGGCCGTGAATCCCCGAGGTAAGTTACTTTATATACTCACCGCTGTGTGCACTGCCCTCCGAGACTGCGCTCTGGAGACTAAGCCGTGAGTCCCCGAGGTAAGTTACCTAATATACTCACCGCTCCAATGCTCCGCCCTCCGAGACTGCTCCCTGGAGACTAGGCCGTGAATCCCCGAGGTAAATTCCTTCATATATGCACCATTCTGATGCTCTGTCCTCCGAGACTGCTCCCTGGAGACTAGGCTGTGAATCCCTGAGGTAAAGTTACTCCATATACACACCACTCTGATGCTCTGCCCACCGAGACTGTTCCCTGGAGATCAAGCCTACCGCTGGAGGATCGCAGTGCCTGTGCAGAAAACAACACTTCCAAGCACAGAATCAAAACAATGTTGGTCATGTTGAGGGAGGACCTTGATACTCACCCAGCACTGACCATCATTTCAGGGCCGAGTATTTTCCGACTTGCAATCAGAGCCCTTGAACCCATATTCACTGGTGAGTCATTGAGAGAAGGAAGACCTTTGTAGACGAATGCTGACATAACTTTCCAAATATTGACTGGAAACGCTATAGTTCGAGTACATTAGATGGGTCCGTTTTTGTCCAATGTGTGCAGGAGGGTTTCCTGACACAGTATGTAGATAGGCCAAAGAGAGGCGAGGCCATATTGGATTTGGTACTGGGTAATGAACCAGGACAGGTGTTAGGTTTGGAGGTAGGTGAGCACTTTGGTGATAGTGACCACAATTCAATCACGTTTACTTTAGTGATGGAAAGGGATAGGTATATACTGCAGGGCAAGAGTTATATCTGGGGGAAAGGCAATTATGATGCAATGAGGCAAGACTTAGGATACATCGGATGGAGGGGAAAACTGCAGGGGATGGGCACAATGGAAATGTGGAGCTTGTTCAAGGAACAGCTACTGCGTGTCCTTGATAAGTATGTACCTGTCAGGCAGGGAGGAAGTGGTCGAGTGGGGGAACCATGGTTTACTAAAGCAGTCGAAACACTTGTCAAGAGGAAGAAGGAGACTTATGTAAAGATGAGACATGAAGGTTCAGTTAGGGCGCTCGAGAGTTACAAGTTAGCTAGGAAGGACCTAAAGAGAGAGCTAAGAAGAGCCAGGAGGGGACATGAGAAGTCTTTGGCAGGTAGGATCAAGGATAACCCTCAAGCTTTCTATCGATATGTCAGGAATAAAAGAATGACTATGGTAAGAGTAGGGCCAGTCAAGGACAGTAGTGGGAAGTTGTGCTTGGAGTCCGAGGAGATAGGAGAGGTGCTAAATGAATATTTTTCGTCAGTATTCACACAGGAAAAAGGCAATGTTGTCGAGGAGAATACTGAGATTCAGGCTACTAGACTAGAAGGGCTTGAGGTTCATAAGGAGGAGGTGTTAGCAATTCTGGAAAATGTGAAAATAGATAAGTCACCTGTGCCGGATGGGATTTATCCTAGGATTCTCTGGGAAGCTAGGGAGGAGATTGCTGAGCCTTTGGCCTTGATCTTTAAGTCATCTTTGTCCACAGGAATAGTGCCAGAAGACTGGAGGATAGCATATGTTGTCCCCTTGTTCAAGGAGGGGAGTAGATAACCCAGGTAACAATAGACCAGTGAGCCTTACTTCTGTTGTGGGAAAAATCTTGGAAAGGTTTATAAGAGATAGGATGTATAATCATCTGGAAAGGAATAATTTGATTAGAGATAGTCAACACGGTTTTGTGAAGGGTAGGTCGTGCCTCACAAACCTTATAGAGTTCTTTGAGAAGGTGACCAAACAGGTGGATGAGGGTTAAGCAGTTGATGTGGTGTATATGGATTTCAGTAAAGCGTTTGATAAGGTTCCCCATGGTAGGCTACTTCAGAAGATACGGAGGCATGGGATTCAGGGTTATTTAGCAGTTTGGATCAGAAATTGGCTCGCTGGAAGAAGACAAAGGGTGGTGGTTGATGGGAAATGTTCAGACTGGAGTCCAGTTACTATTGGTGTACCACAAGGATCTGTTTTGGGGCCACTGCTGTTTGTCATTTTTATAAATGACCTGGAGGTGGGCGTAGAAGGTGAGTAAATTTGCAGATGACACTAAAGTCGGTGGAGTTGCGGACAGTGCGGAAGGATGTTACAAGTTACAGAGGGACATAGATAAGCTGCAGCGCTGGGCTGAGAGGTGGCAAATGGAGTTTAATGCAGAAAAGTGTGAGGTGATTCATTCTGGAAGGAATAACAGGAAGACTGAGTACTGGGCTAATGGTAAGATTCTTGGCAGTGTGGATGAGCAGAGAGATCTTGGTGTCCATGTACATAGATCCCTGAAAGTTGCCAACCAGGTTGAGAGGGTTGTTAAGAAGGCGTACGGTGTGTTAGCTTTTCTTGGTAGAGGGATTGAGTTTAGGAGCCATGAGGTCATGTTGCAGCTATACAACACTCTGGTGCGGCCGCATTTGGAGTATTGCGTGCAATTCTGGTCGCCGCATTATAGGAAGGATGTAGAAGCATTGGAAAGGATGCAGAGGAGATTTACCAGAATGTTGCCTGGTTTGGAGGGAAGATCTTATGAGGAAAGGCTGAGGGACTTGAGGCTGTTTTCGGTAGAGAGAAGAAGGTTAAGAGGTGGCTTAATTGAGGCATACAAGATGATCAGAGGATTGGATAGGGTGGACAGTGAGATCCTTTTTCCTCGGATGGTGATGTCTAGCACGAGGGGACATACCTTTAAATTGAGGGGAGATAGATATAAGACAGAGGTAGGTTCTTTACTCAGAGAGTAGTAAGGGCGTGGAATGCCCTGCCTACAACAGTAGTGGACTCGCCAACACTAAGGACATTCAAATGGTCATTGGATAGACATATGGACAATAAGGGAATAGTGTAGATGGGCTTTAGAGTGGTTTCACATGTTGGTGCAACATCGAGGGCCGAAGGGCCTGTACTGCGCTGTAATGTTCTATGTTTCTTTCTTATTGAGACTAGAGAGGAGACCATCAGGAAGATGGAGCCTGGATTTATCACTACCTGCATAGTCACTATAATAATAATCTTTATTGTCACAAGTAGGCTTACATTAACACTGCAATGAACTTACTGTGGAAAATCCCTCGTTGCCACATTCCGGCGCATGTTCGGGTACACAGAGGGGGAATACAGAATATCCAAATTACCTAACAGCAAGTATTTTGGGACTTGTGGGAGGAAACCGGAGCACCCGGAGGTAACACACGCAGACACGGAGAGAACGTGCAGATTCGGCATTGACAGTGACCCAAGCTGGGAATCCAACCTGGGACCCTGGCGCTGTGAAGCAACAGTGCTAACTACTGTGCTATTGTGACGCTCATTTCCTGAATTAATGCTATTTTCCTCATTATTACCACCTAGAATGGAAAATAATGGTGCTACTGGGCCCTTGAACTTCGCACAGGCAACCTGGCACCCGGGCACCTTGGCACTGCCAGCATGGTACTGCCAGGGTGCCCAGGTGGCAGTGGCCAGGTGGCAGTGCCCAGGTGCCAGAAGGGGTGCCAGGGTGCCACCCTTCCCAGAGCCCGACCACACGGGGGGGCCTCCGATGGGGACCTTGGAGATTTCCCAGGTGCCGTTATGCCTGGTCCATGTTTGTGTGGACCAGTGCTCTACTGCTCTATGACGAGTTCTCCCAGACGTGAACATTCGTTTCCAGGCCTCGGGAGATTCGGGCACAACATATTTAAATGAGCCTCATGGCAGACTTAAATATATAAATCTGAATCTCGCCCAGTGAGGCAAGATCCAGATTGCGACGTCTCACGAGATCTCGTTAGATCACGCAAGGGATTCCGAGCATCGCAAATTTCGCGAGAGGCCTCTCGCAAGATTTAACGGCCTTGTCGCATCATCAAGTTGGGTACGACGAGGCCGTTTGGTTGAGCCTGTAAACTCTGAAAGCTGAAAACACAGTTGGCTGACAGGAGGACACACAAGCTCAGAGTGTGGGCTCATAGCATGAAAAGTCTCCCGAGAGGTAGAGAGCACATGCAGTTGCATGATGTATGTCCCTTCTCCAGGTGTGAACATATCTTTACTCGTGCACTGGTCATGATGATGGATCAAAAACCTGAATTACACACAGACTTTTTGATCTCTTAAATAAGACATGGGGTGGGATTCTCCGTTTCTGCGACTAAGTGTTGACGCCGCCGCAGAATTTGTGGACTTTCACCACAGCAAAACTGGCGTCGAACCTGGATCGATTCAGTAACTATGGCGGGTCTAGCCCCGGTGCCACATGGAATACAATCGCTTCAAATGAAAAACAGTGTGGGATTCGCGGGGTCCGTGATTGACACTCGGGAGGCTGACAAGCTGCCGCTGCCTATACACACTCCACTCCCCACACACACTCATCCCAGCACTGTTTGCAAGACTAAGTCCGATCATCAGGAAACTTCTCCTCTAGCCTTCCACGCCACTTCCTGACTTCTGAGTAAATTGCCAAACCATTGCTGAGAGGACGGGTCCTGCATTCACACTTGGCTTTCAAGTGCTCATGACTCACGAGAATTAGATCTTAGGTGTGGTTTTCAGAGTCTTGCGAATGTGCTCACTCTGTCGACTTAAATTCCAGCAACGAAGAACAGCAATGTGAGGCGAGGTTAGACATTTCCTGCGCTACGTAAAGATGCAAACTCTATCACAAAGGAAATGTGGGTCAGCGTAGTGTTCTCATCCTAAAGTGCATGTTGTGGTTTGCGAAACTATCAGTTAGGAAACACAGGTACAGAGAGAGACACATATCTGATGATCCCTCCTCAGTCATTGGTATCCGTGGAGGACCAAGGATGAAGAACTCACCTATCACACACTCCGAATAAAGAATTAGACACATTTTACTGACAACACACAAGGGTACGGTACCAAGAGACACTAAGTTTGGCATCACTTGAATGCTAATCTTTAAAGGGTCACTCGGAATAAGAGGATTGCAAAGATCGAAACCAAAATGCTTTCATCCAACCATTACATTCATGGACTCATGGAATGGTTTTCGAAAAGTGAAATTTATTCAGTGATAGAGCACACTGTGGTGACCTAGAAATATTCCCACATGTCTGTCCTTGGCCTGCTGCAATGTTCCAGTGAAGCTCAATGCAAACTGGGGGAACAACATCTCATCTTCAGGTTAGCCCTTCCAGTCTCAACATCGAATTCAACAACTTCAGATTAGCTCTATTCTACCTCGATCCCTTTGTTTTCATCCCATTTCATTTGAACTGTCTTTTACCATTTCTTTCTTTCTTGACTTTCTTTATATATATTTCCTCCCCCCTATCTTAACCCCTCCTTTCCTTACCCTTTCTCCCCTTTGCTTCCCCTTCCCCTCCCCCCACATCTATAACTGTCACAGTTTACCCCGATGTTAGTTTCTCTGCTGTTTGGCCTTTCACGCCTTTTATTCTTTCTGGGGGCAGCACAGTAACACAGTGGTTACCACAGTTGCTTCACAGCTCCAGGGTCCCAGGTTCGATTTCCGATTGGGTCACTGTCTGTGTGGAGTCTGCACATTCTCCCCGTGTCTGCGCGGGTTTCCTCCGGGTGCTCCGGTTTTCTCCCACAATCCAAAGATGTGCAGGTTAGGTGGATTGGCCATGCTAAATTGCACTTAGTGTCCAAAAAGGTTAGGTGGGTGACTGAGCTACGGGGATTGGGGAGGTGTGGGGCTTAAGTGGGGTGCTCTTTCCAAGGGCCAGTGCAGATTTGTTTGGCCGAATGGCCTCCTTCAGCACTGTAAATTCTAAGTTCTATGTTCTAAAAAATTAGCACTCTCTTGCCTTGGTTTAGAACATAGAACATAGAACGATACAGCACAGTACAGGCCCTTCGGCCCACGATGTTGCACCGAAACAAAAGCCATCTAACCTACACTATGCCATTATCATCCATATGCTTATCCAATAAACTTTTAAATGCCCTCAATGTTGGCGAGTTCACTACTGTTGCAGGTAGGGCATTCCACAGCCTCACTACTCTGCGTAAAGAACCTACCACTGACCTCTGTCCTATATCTATTGCCCCTCAGTTTAAAACTATGTCCCCTCGTGCCAGCCATTTCCATCCATGGGAGAAGGCTCTCACTGTCCACCCTATCTAACCCCCTGATCATTTTGTATGCCTCTATTAAGTCTCCTCTTAACCTTCTTCTCTCCAACGAAAACAACCTCACGTCCATCAGCCTTTCCTCATAAGATTTTCCCTCCATACCAGGCAACATCCTGGTAAATCTCCTCTGCACCTGCTCCAAAGCCTCCACGTCCTTCCTATAATGCGGTGACCAGAACTGTACGCAATACTCCAAATGCGGCCGTACCAGAGTTTTGTACAGCTGCAACATGACCTCCTGACTCCGGAACTCAATCCCTCTACCAATAAAGGCCAACACTCCATAGGCCTTCTTCACAACCCTATCAACCTGGGTGGCAACTTTCAGGGATCTTTGTACATGGACACCTAGATCCCTCTGCTCATCCACACTTCCAAGAACTTTACCATTAGCCAAATATTCCGCATTCCTGTTATTCCTTCCAAAGTGAATCACCTCACACTTCTCTACATTAAACTCCATTTGCCACCTCTCAGCCCAGCTCTGCAGCTTATCTATGTCCCTCTGTAACCTGCTACATCCTTCCACACTGTCGACAACACCACCGACTTTAGTGTCGTCTGCAAATTTACTCACCCACGCCTTCCTCTAGGTCATTGATAAAAATGACAAACAGCAACGGCCCCAGGACAGATCCTTGTGGTACGCCACTTGTAACTGAACTCCATTCTGAACATTTCCCATCAACCACCACCCTCTGTCTTCTTTCAGCTAGCCAATTACTGATTCACATCCCTAAATCACCCTCAATCCCCAGCCTCCGTATTTTCTGCAATAGCCTACCGTGGGGAACCTTATCAAACGCTTTACTGAAATCCATATACACCACATCAATTGCTCTACCCTCATCTACCTGTTCAGTCACCTTCTCAAAGAACTCGATAAGGTTTGTGAGGCATGACCTACCCTTCACAAAGCCATGCTGACTATCCCTGATCATATTATTCCTATCTAGATGATTATAAATCTTGTCTCTTATAATCCCCTCCAAGACTTTACCCACTACAGACGTGAGGCTCACCAGTCTATAGTTGCCGGGGTTGTCTCTGCTCCCCTTTTTGAACAAAGGGACCACATTTGCTATCCTCCAGTCCTCTGGCACTATTCCTGTAGCCAATGATGACTTAAAAATCAAAGCCAAAGGTCCAGCAATCTCTTCCCTGGCCTCCCAGAGAATCCTAGGATAAATCCCATCAGGCCCCGGGGATTTATCTATTTTCAGCCTGTCCAGAATTGCCAACACCTCTTCCCTACGTACCTCAATGCCATCTATTCTAAATAGCCTAGGTCTCAGCATTCTCCTCCACAACATTATCTTTTTCCTGAGTGAATACTGACGAAAAATATTCATTTAGTATCTCGCCTATCTCTTCAGACTCCACACACAACTTCCCATCCCTGTCCTTGACTGGTCCTACTCTTACCCTAGTCATTCGCTTATTCCTGACATACCTATAGAAAGCTTTTGGGTTTTCCTTGATCCTACCTGCCAAATACTTCTCATGTCCCCTCCTTGCTCGTCTTAGCTCTCTCTTTAGATCCTTCCTCGCTACCTTGTAACTATCCATCGCCCCAACTGAAACTTCACACCTCATCTTCACATAGGGCTCCTTCTTCCTCTTAACAAGAGATTCCACTTCTTTGGTAAACCACGGTTCCCTCGCTCTACGCCTTCCTCCCTGCTTTCTGTGGCTGTGACTCATCTTTCATTCCCACACCCACAGTATAAATATATCCCAGTTTCTAAGTCTTTTAGCTTTGACACAGGGTCACCTGGACTCGAAACATTAGCTCTTTTCTCTCCCTACAGATGCTGCCAGACCTGTTGAGATTTTCCAGCATTTTCTCTTTGGCCTCAGATTCCAGCGTCCGCCGTAATTTGCTTTTATCCACTATGTCTTGATGCAGCCCCTGACATCCACAGCAGGGGCAGAGTCAAGCCTGCTGGCTGCTACTTCCGAATATCTATGATGACCTTAGTGGATGTCCTTTGGTGGATCGAGCCCTGGAGGCGCCGAACTCATAAGGGTCTGCTTTCAGGAGCAGAAGCACCTTGATAGCTTCAGCTGCTGGAGGGAAGAGTAGATTCTGAGTGGCTGCACATCCTTGAAGTGTTCTGAGTGAAGGCCTCCGGGATGTGGGACTGAAACTCATCCTCCCTGTGGGTGCCAGAAAGCCCCGACCTGACTTGTTCAGGAGATGGGTCACCTAGGGGGAAGTCAATGTGTCCCATCCCATGTTGCCTGTATCTTGATGATGACCATCAGAGTGTGTGTCCATAGAGTGCAGGGGCAAGTGCAAATCGAGCAGGTCCTGCTGGGCCAAGGATTCAATGATGGTTGCCAACATTCCCAATGTGGCCTCGAGGCACTCGCATGTCGAGCCACAATGCCAGACAGAAACCATATGGACCCCTCCATCATTTGCTCAAGCCTGCTGAGAGACTTTCAAAGATCTGCCTAATGTTCTTCTGCCTGCCATTGCAACTCCACCAGTGAGCTGGCAGCCACTTTCAGGGGGGTCATCATCAGACTGGGACTGAGGGGTGGCTGGTCTTCAGCTGCCCTCCAAATGCCTGAGACCAGGGGCGAAATTCTCCTACCCGCCCCGCCACATTTCTGCCCCGACCGGCCGGCGGGAGTCTCCGTAACACCGGCCGGTCAATGGGGTTTCCCATTGTGGGGCAGCCCCACGCCGTCGGGAAACCCCCGGGCGCCGGCAAAACGGAGACTCCCGCCGGCGGAGAATGATGCCCCTGGGTTGTCAATGCATACGATTGCTGAGGGGATGTGTCAGTGAGGGGTTCCTGAGCTGACCCTTGAACTACACCCAATCCGCAGTAATTGTACCCCCCTGAGGTATGTGTCTCCGGGCTGATGGAAGGTGCGGGTGAGCGCTATGACTGTTGTTCCTGAGCCCCCACATCCTCAAATGTGCTCTGGGAGTTTGGGATACTGTTCAGTTGGCTAATTGGTCATGGTCTGCTGATACCTAAAAACTAAAACACAGGAAGATTTAATGGATGAACTGAAGCTAATTCAGAGTACTCGGCAGTTATCGTGAATCGCACTGAAGCGATGGATCTGAGACTCAAACTAGGTTTTTGGAAGAGACCAAGATCTGTGTTGCCAAAGGAGTGATCCTGTCGTTGCTGGCAAGATCTGCTGCAGCTACCTCAAGTTCATTGGGGGCGAGGATCTCTGCCGCCCCATCCCTGGTCTGGGCTCAATTGTGTTTGTTGTGTATGAGTTTGGCCTGTCTGCAGATGTGGTCAGAGAGGATGGAGCAGAGGTTGAGTGACATGCGTGTCCCCAGTGTCTGGTGCATCCTACCCAGAAGGGACATAGAATGGAGCGTGTGCACCGAGACAATTGGGGTGTGATGTTGTCAAAAGTCTTGTTGAGAGGGTAAGTGTTGATCGTTGTCTCCCACAACTGAATGCGTGAGATCTGTGAAGCGCGTAGCCACTTGAGCAGATGATGCCATGCTACAAATTTGACAGTGGAGGGAGTTGAGAGAGGGCTTACCTTGGCAGAGCTGATGAGGTCAATGACCTGCCTCCTGAGCTGGATGATGATGAGTGGATGGCAGCTGCGTTGACTTCCTGGGCAACGGCCTCCCAGGCTGGAGAGTGAGGTTGGTGTGCTTCTTTGAGCCGTCCCTGGGGTAGATCACATGCCCGCGGGCCAGGACATCTCGAATAAGGGCCTTGAAGGCCTTGACAGTGCTACCTTCTTCTTGAGGCTGCTAGCCTTTAGTTCCGACTTTCTGACGTGTTGGAGTTTCTCCAGAAGACAAGTAGGCTGGAGATAGTGTTAAGTGTGTGATGGTTTGGTGTTTAAATATGGCACTAGAACCTTTGAACCCGCCAGCTGACGGCAGCGGATGAATCAGCTGCCGACCCGCCAGGCGATTCGGAGGGGAACTTGCCTGTGCAGAATTAATGAGCTTCCAAGTCAGGATCTGGGGTGGAATCCCACTATTATGGCCAATGGGAAAGGCACCCCTGGAGCCACCTGTCACCACATTTAGTCTGAAAATGGGCAAACGTATTCTTGGCAACAAGTGTCACATTATCAAATGGTTCTGAAATTTCTTGGTTGTTCGGAGTATGCATGTATAATAGGAACACAAGTGCATTATGAGTACCAAAACATAATAATGATATTTAATGGGAACAGCAAACTGAGGAATAATGTGGAAAGTGTTGGGAGTACATGAACACAGTGATGTCAGCAGATGTATGGTAATTACAGTTGAATATAAAATGATATTTTGGGAAAACGTACAGAGAATATAAATGCCCTGACCTCCGCACTCTGTTATTTCTTTGAACAGTTTAATTAAGTTAGTCGAGTATAATCTTCACAAATCTTTGTTGACAACCACTAATTAGTCTCTATATCTCCAAGTGTTTATAAATGTTATCCCTTATTATTGGCTGTAGTAGTTTGTTGACTGCCCATGTGACTTTAATTGGTCCAGCGCATAACCATATGTTTCTAACTATAAATTCAAACACATTAGTATGGAATGTTTGTTTGCTTTTTTTCAATATCCTGAGTTTCTGTCTTGTTTTCTTTGCTTTGCATCATCGACCTTGGCTCGATCAGTATGCAGGATTGGTATTTGTCCATCTCTTTTGTGACTGTAGGCAAATTTACTCATTCAATGGATCGACAATATTGACCGGCAGAAGAGAAGAAAAAATAATGGGATTAAGGTTGAATAGGGTAAAAAAAAGTGAATGAGCATATGTAGCAAAATTACGAACAAATAAAACTGGACTCTCAGTTTAAAGGAAAGGGCAAAATAATTAAAGGCATGCACTAAGACTCCAACTACACGATAATATCAAAATGAGAAATTAGGGATGTTCAGCTTAAGTGAAAGAACCTCCACAACAGATACAGAAAGTCTGCTATCCTTTGCTGGGCAAGCTACTTGGTTGCATAGAGAGTACTGTATTGCTTTACAGGTAGCTTTGCTGTTAATTTAACAAGCCAGATCAATGATGTCAATGAATGCTAATTCACAGCCCAGTAATAATATCAGTGACTGCAATAACACAAAGAGCAAAAACAATTGATTAAGTGTCTTTGGAGACTTTTAATGCTTTTAGCTAAAGGTTGTTTGAAGTTGAGGATGATATGCTCAATTATCCTCCTGTTGAAAGATTAAAGATAATTATTGCTGGGGCATTTAACATTTCACACACCATCTACCAGGCATTGAAATGCACCATTAGCTTAAATGTAAAATTAGTATATGTTTATAATTAAGGAAGGCGACATCAAAATATAGGTCAATCACTTGGTGATCAAAATGTAAAGAAACCATTCAGTTGGGTTCTGGTTCTGGTCAGCTGAGCAATCCCATAAAGTTCACTGGATGGGGAAATCGGTCGTTATCTATGCAATGCTGGCCAACAACCCCAGCCTGGGAGTAGGGGGGGGGGGGGGTTGCCAGGGTTGGAGGAGGCAGATGTAGATGCGGCACGCAAATGGATAACTGAAGTATTTTTGTGCGTTTAGGAGTACGTTTATACTCTGCCAGACGAGCTGCACAAAAATAATAGACAGGTATAGTATTGACCCTGATTTGTGTACAAAAGATGGATGTCCAGTTGAGTTGACAGCTGCTCTGACCGTCCAATGGCTGGATAGGGAGTTTAACACTGACCTGAGGAGTGGGGTGCCCTGGCGGGGGATGGGGGGAGGGGGTGGGGGGCATTGTCCTGTTGGGAGACAGGGGGTTGGGGAGACTTCCTACTTTTTTGGGTAACTATTGATGCAACACAGTTGGAACCACCTGAGGTTTGCGATTTAAATCTCATTTTCTTTTTTAAAAAAAAAATGTTATTCTCCATTTTCACATGTTCTCCAGAATTTACACCCCACCAACAAACAGTAAACGGTAACAAATACAATGTCAATCCCCTTATCAACAACAATGATCCCATCCTCCCACTACCCCCCAAACAACGACCCACCTGACAATATAAGGAAAAAAGGAAAAAAGAAAAAGGCATCAGGAATCACCTCTGGTCACCATTGACATATATAATCCACCCCCCAACCTCCCCCCCCATAATATTCAACGCCATCCAATCCCCGAAAAAGTACCGTGAATGACACCCATGAATTGTAGGCACCCCTCCACCCCCCCTCACCTCCACTTCCTCTTGTAAACTTCTCCCCCCAATCTCGGTACCTTCCCCCAACTTTTCACCCTCAAAAATTCTTAAATTTCTATTCCCGAGTGGTGCGGCTGCTTTTAGCCCACCCTCACCGGAAGTCCGGAACGAGTGTTTTTGAAAAGAAATATACATATATAAGTGCATCTTCTTGGGGATGATTTTTCTGAGGTGAGCTGCTGGTGGTGGGGAGAGAGGGCTTAAACCGGCCAGCGTGGAGGCCCCCGCCCGGGTCTCCTTCCCCCTTCCCCCTTGCCCGATCCCAGGAAAACCAAGAAATCCCCTTTCGCACACAACCTCCGCATACATACCCAAAGAACCATCATTGCAAATGAAAGTCCCATCTCTTCGCTTGTCCAAATATATACAGCGTCGACTCATTTACTACATACACCAACACGCAGTGAAAAAATAAAGTTACATGAGGCTACATCGGTACATGACCCGCTCTCAGTCCCATTTCTCAATTCTGCCACAGTCCTTCTGCCTTCGCAAACACCTCCGCTGTTTCCGCCGTCCCAAAATAAAAGTCCTTGGATTTGTAGGTCACCCTCAACTTAGCTGGATATACTATGCTGCACTGCACCTTGCTGATGTACAGTGCCTTCTTCACCCGGCTGAAGGCAGCCCGCCTCCTTGCCAGCTCCACCATAAAGTCCTGGTATATGCGTATACCAGCTCCAGCCCACTGCACCTCCTGCTTCTGCTTTGCCCAGCAGAGGACTTTCTCCTTCACGCTATACCTACGGAAACACACAGTTACCACTCTTGGCGGCTCATTCGCCTTTGGTATAGGCCTCGATGCCCGATGAGCTTGATCCAGTTCATATCGAGAGGGATCATCCCCCTCCCCCAATAGCTTCGCCAACATTGTGGCAAAATACTCCGTCGGCCTCGGCCTTCCACCCCTTAGGGCAGACCCACAATCCTCAGATTCTGCTGCCAAGATCTGTTTTCCAGGTCTTCCATTTTGGCTCGCAGACCCTTGTTGGTCTCTATCATCCTCCGCAACTGCTTCCCCATCGAGGTGAGTTGATCACTGTATATTTCTTTTAAATGCCTCTTCCACTTCCTTCAGCGTCTCACCTTGCTCCCGCACCTCCACCGTTGCGCTTGATATCGCCGCCCTCACCGAGGCAATCGCCTCCTCCACCAGCACTTTCAATACCACGCCCATCTCCTTCTTCATCACTTCCATGTGCTTTGTGAACTGTTTTTCAAGTTCCACAGCCATCACCTTGGTCATTTCTTCTGCTGTGAGCAATGCGGCCTCCCCTGGTACTCCAGCCTCCGCTTTCCTTACAGTTCCTGCACTGACTTTTCAACTCACCGGCGAACTTTCATTAACCCCCTTTTTCACGGCTGTTTTTTTCAGAAACTTGGACATTCCTCCAACCTGTGCCTTCTTACAGTCTTTTCAGCCTCTGTTGCCCTCAGGAACGGGTGTTAAAACTCCGAAATTTCTATTCCTGAGCGGGAGCCCTCCAGTGTGCGTCTGCCCCCCGCCCGCCGGCACCGGAAGTCCAAAACGAGTGTTTTTTAAAAGAAATATACATATATAAGTGCATCTTCTTGGGGATGATCTTTCTGAGGTGAGGTGGTGGTGGTGGGGAGAGAGGGCTGACCAAGTGGGCTAGGCGTCTCAATGGGAAGCCGAGGAGGCCCGGGGCAGGCTTTGAAAAACAGCAGCAACTGTGAAGAGACGGTGAGGTGAGCCAGGTGTGAGGAAGGAGGACAAAGCCGGTACCGGCCCGCCAGCGTGTTTTAAATTGCATTTTCGAATGGTTCCATTGCAGAGCAATTGCCCATCGAAAATCCTTCCCGGACAATTACCATGCAATCCTTACCTGAAACCTTCCAGGAGGTTCCCCAGTGCAACTTTGGGATACCTACCAGATTCCACGCCCTTGAACTCGTAAGTTATGGGCCATTCCATACTAAACAGGTAATGTGGGATCCGACAAGCATGCAGATGCAGCAGGCGGTGAAGAAGGCAAATGGTATGTTGCCCTTCATAACAAGAGGATTCAAGTACAGGAGCAGGGATGTGTTGCTGCAATTATACAGGGCCTTGGTGAGGCCACACCTGGAATATTATGTGCAGTTTTGATTCGATTTGATTTAGATTTATTGTCACGTGTACTGAGGTACAGTGAAAAGTATTGTTCTGTGCACAGTCCAGACAGATAGTTCCGTACATGAAAAATGTAGGACATACATAAATACACTATGTAAATACATAAACATAGACATAGACATCAGGTGAAGCATACGGAGTGCAGTGCTACAACAGTAGAGAAGTTGCATAGAGAGATCAGGGGCGAGATTCTCCGACCCCCCGCCGGGTCGGAGAATCGCCGGAGGCTGGCGTGAATCCGGCCCCTGCCGGTTGCCGAATTCTCCACCACCGGATATTCGGCGGGGGCGGGAATCGCGCCGCGCCGGTTGGCGGGCCCCCCCCCCCCCCCGCGATTCTCCGGCCCGGATGGGCCGAAGTCCCGCCGCTAAAATGCCTGTCCAGCCAGCGTAGATTAAACCACTTACTTTACTGGCGGGACAAGGCGGCACGGGCGGGCTCCGGGGTCCTGAGGGGGGCGCGGGGCGATCTGGCCCCGGGGGGTGCCCCCACAGTGGTCTGGCCCACGATCGGGACCCACCGATCCGCAGGAGGGCCTGTGCCATGGGGGCACTCTTTCCCTTCCGCCTTCGCCACGGTCTCCACCATGGCGGAGGCGGAAGAGACGCCCTCCACTGCGCATGCGCGGGAATGCCGTCAGCGGCCGCTGACGCTCCCGCGCATGCGCCGCCCGGAGATGTAATTTCAGCGCCAGCTGGCGGGGCACCAAAGGCCTTTTCTGCCAGCTGGCGGGGCGGAAATTCGGCCGGCGTGGGCCTAGTCCCTTAAGGTTGGGGCTCGGCCCCCAAAGATGCGGGACATTCCGCACCTTTGGGGCGGCGCGATGCCCGACTGATTTGCGCCATTTTGGGCGCCAGTCGGCGGACATCGTGCCATTTCCGGAGAATTTCGTCCCAGTTCAGTGCATAAGAGGGCCATTCAGGAGTCTGGTAACAGCGGGGAAGAAGCTGTTTTTGAACCTGTTCGAGCATGTTCTCAGACTTTGTGGGCGCGATTCTCCGCTCCCACGACTAAGTGCTCACGCCATTGTGAATGCCGTCGAGGTTCACGACGGCGCGAAACGGCCCCGATCTCGACCGATTCAGGGGCCGAAAATGGGGTAGGATCGGGGCCGCAAGAAACTCGGGGGGCGCGTCATTAAAGCAGCGCCGTCAGCGCGCGCCGGGCATTGGCGCCACATAAAAGCGGCGCCGCATCATCCGCCTCCTAACTGGCGTCAAAGCCAACCCGCACATGCATGGTTGCCGTGCTCCCCGAGACCGCCCCGCAAGAAGATGTCAGATGGATCTTGTGGGGGCGGAGGAAAGGAGGTCCTCCTTCAGAGAGGCCGGCCCGCCGATCGGTGGGCACCGATTGCGGGCCAAACCCCTTTTGAGTCCTACCCCGGTGAAAGAACCCCCCTCGCCCCCCCAAAGACCCCCCGCCAGCGTTCCTGCACTGTTCCCACCGGCAGCGACCAGGTGTGGATGGCGCCGGTGGGAAGCCGTCGTTTTGGGCAGGCCGCTCGGCCCATCCGGGCCTGAGAATAGCGGGGGTGACGGAGAATCGCCATTTTGGGTGTCTCGGACGATTCACCGGACTGTGCTGCGCAGAAATAGATAGTGCCGATCTCGCTGCTTGGGTGCATCGCGGGAGGGCGTCGTACCGGCGTTGCATGAAAAAATGGCGCCCCAGGCAATTCTCCCAAACGGCGCGGCATCGGAGAATCACGCCCTGTATCTTTTGCCTGATGAAAGAGTTTGGAAGTGAGAATAACCTGGGTGGGAGGAGCCTTTGATTATGCTGCTCACTTTTCCAAGGCAGCGGGAGGTGTAGAAGAGTCAATGGATGGGAGGCGAGTTCACGTGATGGACTGGACTATGTTCATGACTCTGTAGTTTCTTACGGTCTTGGGCCAAGCAGTTGCCATACAAGGCTGTGATGTAGCCAGATAGGATTCTATTCTATGGCGCATCTGCAAAATTGATAAGAGTCAATGTACACATGCCTTAGTACACATGACTTAGAAATTCCTTAGTTACCTGAGGAAGTATAGGTGCTGCTGTTGTGCTTTTTTTTGGTCGTAGCAATGGCGTGGGTGGGTCAGGACAGATTGCTGGTGATGTGCACACCTAGGAATTTGAAGCTGTCAACCATCTCCATCTCGGCTCCATTGATGCAGACAGGAGTATGTATGACACTTGGCTTCCTGACGTCGATGACCAACTCCTTAGTTTTGGTCACATTGAGGGAGAGATTGTTGTTGTTACACCATGCCACTAGGTCCTCTATCTCCCTCCTATACTCTGATTCATCATTGTTTGAGATCTGACCTACTACGGTCGGGTCATCAGCAAACCTGCCGATGGAGTTGGAGCCAAATTTTGGCACATAGTAGTGTGTGTATAAGGAATATAGTAGGGGGCCAAGTACTCAGACTGGCGGAGCCCCGGTATTGAGGACAATCGTGGAGGAAGTGTAGTTGTTTATCCTGACTGATTGTGGTGTGTGGGTCAGGAAGTTGAGGATCCAGTTGCAGAGGGAGGAGCCAAGTCCTAGGTGTTGGAGTTTGGACATGAGCTTCGTTGGGATTACAGTGTTGAAGGTGAAGCTGTAGACAATGAATAGAAGTCCTTGTTGTTGAGATGCTCCAGAGATGAGTACAGGGCCAGGGAGATGGCGTCTGCCGTGGACCGGTTGCGGTAGTACGCAAATTCCAGTGGATCAAGGCATTCTGGAAGTTTGGAGTTGATTTATCTCATGACGAACCTCTCGAAGCACTTCATAAATGATAGATGTCAAGGCCACCGGATGTCAAGGCCACCGGACAGTAGTCGTTGAGGCATGTTGCCTGGTTCTTCTTTGGCATCGGTATGATAGTGGTCTTCTTGAAACAGGTGGGAACCTTGGAACAGAGTAGGGAGGGGTTGAAGATGTCCGCGAACACAACTTCCAATTGATCCATGCAGGATCTGAGTACATGACCACCAGGGACTACGTCAGGACCTGTTGCTTTCCGTGGGTTCACTTTCAGGAAGGCCGATCTGACTTCTGAGGCTGTGACGGTAGGTATGGGTGTGTCTGAGGCTATTGACAATGGTTTGTTGGCTTCCTACTCACAACTAACATAGAATGCTTTGAGTTCATCGGGGAGGGATGCTCTGTTGCCAGAGAATCTACTCGGCTTTGCTTTGTAGTCCGTTATATTGTTTAAGCCTTGTCACAACCGACAAGAATCCGTGTCGTTAGTCTGTGACTCGAGCAGGCATTGTCTCTTGGCGTCCCTGATGGCTTTGCAGAGGTCATACCTAGATTTCTTGTATTGATCAGGGTCACCTGTCTTGAACGCCTCAGGCCTGGACTTCAGTAGGGAGTGGTTAAACCATGGTTTCCGGTTGGGGAACACACACACTACCTTATTTGGCACACAATCTTCGGCACACTTACTGATGAAGTATGTGACCGTAGTGGCATACTTGTCTATGTTGGCCGCTGAGTTCCTGAATATGGACCAGTACACTGAGTCCAAGCAGTCGCGTAGGAATTCTTCCGTTGCCTCAGACCAGCATGATTGTCCTGCTTACGTCTCTGCTTATATGCCGGGAGAAGGAGCACATTCTTGTGGTCTGATTTTCCAATGTGCGGTCGGGGGATGGATCGTTAGGCACCCTTGATGTTTGTGTAGCAGTGGTCAAGGATGTTGGGGACCCTGATGGGACAGGAGATGTGTTGGTGGAATTTTGGCAGGACACTCTTGAGGTTGGCCTGATTGAAGCCCCTGGCCATGATGAACAAGGCCTTCTGGTATTCTGTTTCAATGTTATTTATAGCAGTGTACATCATCAAGCGCCTTCTTCACTTCCCCCTGGGCTGGGATGTAGACAGCTGTGATGATAGCAGGTGAACTCCCATGGAAGGTAGTATTAATGTCACTTCACAGTCAGGTATTCCATGTCTAGGGAGCAGAGGGTCACCGCGTCTGAGCACCAGGAAGTGTTGACAAGGAGGTAAACCCCTCCACCCTTCGCCTTGTCCGATGCTGCCATGAGGTCCATCCGGTGAATAATGAAGTCCTGAGATTGTATGGCACATTGCGGTGAGGTAGGAGTGAGCCGTGTCTCTGTGAAACAGAGCACAAGAAGCCTCTTACTTCCCTCTGAGAGATAAGTCTTGCATTAAGTTCATCAGCTTGTTTTTGATTGCTTGGACGTTTGCCAGGTGTATGCTGGGGAGAGGAGACTTGAAACTGCGTTGTTTTAGTCTCACCTGCAGACCAGCATGTGTCCCTTGCTTCCTCAGTCGGCGGCTGCTTCTGGATGGTCCCGGGATCTGATGGGAGAAGTCTGACCTTGTGTAAGGTTAGTGGTTGGGTCTGGGGCGTGTCCTGGGCTCTAGTCACAGTTTCAGAGTCACTGATGAGGGTCTGGCATCGGCGCCGTGTGAAACACCCACGCAACACGTGTAAAACGATGGGAGAATTCTGGGTCCGTGCAGGGACATGCGCAGGGCTGACGAGCTGCAGCTGCGCGTTCACTCATCCTCCCCCCCCCCCAAAGAAACACAACGATCGCGCCCGAAGAAATGGCGCTGGCTGTGCTGGACCGTGTACCCGTCTACCCCAATCCCTCAGCTCACCTCCCGGCCACACCCCATTACTCCCCCCAGCGCTGGCAGAAGCCTCCCGGCCAGCAGCATGGTTGTCGGCGAAGTATGGCAGTGCAGGACACTGTCTGTACGCCCTTTCCCTCTCTCTCCGCAGCCACCACGCCAGGTTCACGATTGTTGAGACCACACGTGGCCCACACCGTCAGGATCACGGCCCATCGGGCGGGCCCGCTAATGAAAGCGAACAAGGTTGCAACTACTTGCGTTGCGTGTCGCAATTATGCCATTATCCCAATTTGGACGGGGCGGAGCATCGCGATGCGTTGCCAAACCAGCAACTGCCGCGATTTTGGCATCGGGGGCTATTCTCCGCCCAATTGCCGTTCCCGATTTCAGTGTCGGGCAACGGAGAATCCTGTCCTATATTTTCCCGCCAGAGATTAATCGCCTCTGATTTACACTGGGAGCAGAAATCTAAAGGCGATTCAATACCCCATTTCATGCAGATTTATGCCTGGTGGGGATTGTGAGGGATTCCCTCGTGAATCCCGCTATTGGGCCACCATTTTGATTCGGCCGACCGTTAGCGAGCTCCGGCAGCTGGCCCCCCTCCCACTACAACGCAAGCCCCCCCCACCACCTTGGGAACTGCTGGGTCACCACCCCCCACAGTTCGAAGGTGACCCGATCCCCCCTTCGACCGACATCCATTACAGAGATTCCCCATTACAGAGCCCCCATTACAGATGTCCCCCTAATAGAGAGGACCCCCACAAGGGAGACCCCTCATAAGAGAAAACTCCCACATGAGAGACCCCCCCTACAAGAGAGACCCCCCCCATAAGAGAGACCCCCACAAGAGAGACCACCAACAGGAAACCCCACCATTATAGAGACCCTTGCCTGGAAGCTGGAGAGTAGTCCAGACAGAGCCAGTTGAAAAAAAAACACTGCTTTAAAACTCACCTGTCTGTGCCCTCCACCTGCTGGCTCAGGCAGAGAAGGCAGTATCTAGTAAATTTCTAGAAATCTAAACCACATCAGCTAGGTTTAAATCCCCTCAAATCTTTGATCTGCAAGGCTTTCATTCACATCAATGTGAAATTGTTTTTACTAGGCTGTGATTGACAGTTTGTACACAGATAGCTGTCTGGATTGTTTCATTTCACTTCCCTTCCTGCTTTAATGGATCTAAAGTAGCCTGCTGTGAAACTAACTGCAATGTTTGTAAACATCTAGCTCTGAGTGCCAGCTCTTGGACCACCTCAAAAGCAGTTAAGTGCTTTCTGCAGAGAAAAAGAGGAAGTGAGAGCATTGTGTGGGGAGAGGGGCCCTCTAATGGACTTTTGGGCAACTCTCTTAAAGAGTTACCCCCCCTTGGCCCACTGTGAGGTCCACCTTGCCAGGGACACACTGGAAAATACCTGCCCTCATTCTCGTCCACGTGAATCCCGGCCCAGAGGGCTGGATTAATTACGCAGGCTTGGAGAATCCAGTGACAAGCCCGTTAATAGGATGTAACTAGGTCAATTTGACCCATTTGTATCCTCCTGCTGGCGCGGGGCATGAACCTCAATACCGCCACCATCAGACGTGTTTTTGACGACATTGGGTTCTCTGCACATGATAATAATCTTTATTGTCACAAGTAGACTTACATTAACACTGCTGTGAAAAGCCCCTAGACACCACACTCTGGCGCCTGTTCGGGTACACTGCGGGAGAATTCAGAATGCCCAATTCACCTAACAGCAAGTCTTTCGGGACTTGTGGGAGGAAACCGGAGCACCCAGAGGAAACCCACGCAGACAGGGGGAGAACATGTAGACTCTGCACAGACAGTAACCCAAGCCGGGAATCGAACCTGGGACCCTGGTGCTGTGAAGCAACAGTGCTAACCACTGTGCTACTGTGCCTCTGGGATCAGGAACTCTGCTATCAGTGGCGGGTGGTGGAGAATCAAGCCCAATATATTTTCAAGAAGGAGATTGATATAGCTCTTGGGGTTAAAGGGATGAAAGGATATGGGGGGAAAGCGGGAACAGGTTACTGAGTTGGATGCTCAGCCATGATCATAATGAATGGTGGAGGAGGCTTGTAGGGCAGAATGGCCTCCCCCTGCTCCTATTATCTGTATTTATGTTAAAAGCATGATAAAGAAGGGAATCAGTCTATCATGATTCCAGTTAGCCCCTGTCTACCAACAGCCCTGTTTCCAGCTCTCTGCTTTATTAATCTTAGGACTACTGCGCATTGAGGTGAGAAATGTATGGCTTGGGGGAAGCAACCTTGGCCACGTCCTGTGATCCCTTCATGTGATCTAAACTATCTTCTCTTCAAGAATACAAAACTCTGGATGTTATGTAATCCTCGGTAGGCAGACCATATTGGGGTAATTATTACACAAGTAATAATACTATAATGTTCAGCTGGGTGCTTGCATGCAAGTCTACCGATTAAATAACACTTGTTGGTGAAAGTTGAGATGTAAAGTCCCCCATGGAAATGCCTTCACGTTATTGGTAAGCACTTTAAGTTCAGGAAAAATGTGTGGTAAGATGATTTTTAAGTAGTAAATATGCTTGGTTCATTTTTGGAATGTGCAGCGGCAAGTGTTACCTTGACTGACCCAGGAAGGTCAATGACCTTCTTGCAGCACTACGTTGCACACAGGATTATGGAGGTAACTGGTAGAGCCATCTCATTCCATTGTGCTGGCCAATTTCTCCACCAGCCTTCAACCCTCCAGCTCCAGGGTGTCCTTCCTCACGACTAATTTGGTTTAGTCTCACTTCGATGGAAATCTCAGTCCATTTTATGGCTCAGACTTAAACTAATGAGCAGTGCTTAACGTTAACATTTTATATCAGTCAGAAAGTAGAAATTCTACAGGAGGAGACTTCCTCATACCACCCCCTACCCTCCAAAATAAAAAGCAGATGCTCCTGATTGGATCAGGAATACCAGCAAGAATCCAACTAAGATCTACAAATGAAGATAACCCATAATGGCACCTGACCAACACACTTCTGATGGCAGAAGAAAATCTCAACATTCAGCATCTCATGTCTGGTATCAACAGTTGGAAAGAGAGTAAGGGCCCTCCTACTCCATGCCAACAACATCCTTTGTCCTTAACGTACTGCAAGTGCTCAATCCGCTTCTCATTCCAGCTACCCTGTGACATTTCTCAATTAAATTGTCAATTATTATTGCACTATACTATGACGGAAAACCCATCTCACATTGGACATGTCTCATTGTCACTCTTGTCACCAGCAGACAAAGGAAAATGTAATCAGCCTGGGTTGGTTTTGATTCCAACTGTGTTTCTAAATTTTTGTTAATCAGCAAATTCGACCTGCCCGACATTATGGTGAGCATCGAAACCGGGCATTATAGTGAATGGCAGCATTCAGATGTTTCACTATTTTGTACCAGTGTTCAACTCTCTAAGAAGCAACAAACACATCGAGCATGTACATATCACTATGACCTTACCATCCAACGGCACTGTTCCATCAAATGCTTCAGTGCATGATGCATTCAGTACAGTGAGAGCCAAGTAATTCAGAACAGAAACCCCTTGCAGCTATATTTCAGTTGGACAGAAATCAGTGCGAAACACAGGTTCCTTTTGTTCCAGTTTGCCACAGCTTGGATGGACTTTATTTCACATTGGCGACCAAAGTTGGGCTGATTTTAGAGCCGCTCTAATTCCTAATGAGCAGAACGCCTGCGGCATCAATGTTTGTTGAGTGCACATTCCAAAACCTCTCTACGGGGAATGTCTGCGATGTCTCAGGTGGGTTCATTCAGCAACCTCGGATGAATGCATGGCTACAAATTAGCCAGTTTGTAACACAAATTCCTTCACCGTTCCTGCCAATGAGGTTGCTCCATTAAGCTATTTAAAGTAATTAAGATTTAAATACCCATTATTTTCAAACAGGTTCTCAGCTATTCTTGAAACATAAAATTACCAATTGAACATTTTTCAATTATCTAATAATTGTAGCCAGTAACAGCTTAATTGTGATTATGTTGCAACATACTTGCACTAAAATTATTTTTAAATTAGCTCATACGTGGGTAATTTTAATGTTGCTGGTGTGTATAAAGGACGCAATATAGAACCAAGTGGAAATACTGGCCCTTAAATTCCTCGGCTTCTGTCTGATGGGAGCCTGATCAGGACCCCTGATAAATGCAGCATAAATAGTCATTACAGTTCTTTGTACCTTTCAAAGTGCCCTAGCAAATCACTCAGTTGTATAAAAAAAATCAGAGACCTATCAGAATCGTTTTATGCAGGGCGGCATGGTGGCGCAGTGGCTAGCACTGCTATCTCACGGCGCTGAGGACTGAGGTTCGATCCCGGCCCCGGGTCACTGTCTGTGTGGAGTTTGCACATTCTCCCCGTGTCTGCGTGGTACTCATCCCCACAACACAAAGGTATGCCGGGTAGGTGGATTGACCACGCTAAATTGCCCGATAATTGCAAAAAAGAATTGGGTATTCTAAATTTATTTTTTTTCGAAATGAAAAAAAAAAAATCATTTTATGCAACTAGTGTTGCCTACACCGTAAGGACAAATAAATACCCATCTCCAGGACATGTATTCATCCTCTCTCAAGAGGAAAAATCATTGTGGTCATGAAGGCCCTTTTCTTTGCAGATTTCACAAGCAGATATCAATAGTTGATATCTACAGTTGATATAGGCATTAAGCAGGTGACTGAACAATCATCTTAATCATTTCCCCAAAGCCGACCTGGATCTGCGTGATATTAAGGATGCTGAGCAACCATCAGTTGCCAGAGTAATCTAGTTAGATATACATAGAAACATACTTAGAAAATAGAAGCAGGAGGAGGCCAATTGGCCCTCACTCTCTGGGTGAAGAAATTCCTCATCTCTGTTTTAAAGAATTGTCCCTTTCGTCTGAGGCTGTGGCTCGGGTTCTAGTTTTTCCTACCAGTGGAAGCATTCTTTCCACGTCCACTCTATCCGGGCCTCGCAGTATCCTGTAAGTTTCAATAAGATCCCCCCTCATCCTTCTAAACTCCAATGAGTACAGACCCAGAGTCCTCAACTGCTCCTCTTATGACAAACTCTTCATTCCAGGGATCATTCTTGCAAACCTCCTCTGGACTCTTTCCAAGACCAGCACATCTTTCCTTGATACGGGGCCCAAAACTGCTCACAATAGTCCAAAAAGGGTCTGACCAGAGCCTTACACAGCCTCAAAAGTACATCCCTGCTCTTGTATTCTAGCCCTCGCAACACAAATGCTAACATTGCATTTTCCTTCCTAACTGCCGACTGAACCTACACATTAACAAAGAACAAACAAAGAGCAAAGAAAAGTACAGCACAGGAACAGGTCCTTCGGCCCTCCAAGCCCGTGCCGACCATGCTGCCCGTCTGAACTAAAATCTTAACCTTAAGAGAATCTTGAACGAGGAATCCTAAGTCCCTTTGTGTTTCTGAATCGTAAGCCTTTTAAAATAGTCGATGCCTCCTTTCTTCCTACCAAAGTGCATAACCTCACACTTTTCCATATTGTATTCCAACTGCCACTTCTTTGCCCACTCTCCTAGCCTGTCCAAGTCCTTCGGCAGCCCCCTGCTTCCTCAATACTACCTGTCCCTCTGCATATGTTTGTATCATCTGCAAACTTTGCAACAGTGCCTGAAGTTCCTTCTTCCAGATCATTAATGTATATTGTGAAAAGTTGTGGTCCCAACACAGACCTTTGAAGCACACCACTAGTCACTGGCTACCATCCTGAAAAAGACCCCTTTATCCCCACTCTCTGCCTTCTGCCAGTCAACCAATCCTCTATCCATGCCAGGATCTTACCCTTGACACCATGGGCTCTTAACTTATTTAACAGCTTCCTATACGGCACCTTGTCAAATGCCTTCTGGAAATCTAAATAGATCACATCCACTGGTTCTCCGTTGTCTAATTCTTTGTTACCTCCTCAAAGAACTCAAACAAATTTGTCAGACGTGGGCTCCCCCTGACAAAACCGTGCCGACTCAGTCCTATTTGATCATGCACCTCCAAGTACTCCGCAATCTCATCTTTAATAATGGAGTCTAAAATCTTACCAATGACCAAAGTCAGGCTAACCGGTCTATAATTTCCCATCTTCTGCCTCCCTCCCTTCTTAAACAATGGTGTTACTTTAGCCATTTTACAGTCCTCTAGGACTCTCCCTGCCTCCACTGATTCCTTAAAGATCATCACCAATGCATTCACAATCTCCTCAGCTATCTCTTTTTAAACCCTGGGGTGTAGTCCATCTGATCTCCTGATTTATTTTCTGCCCCATAGCCAGACTACTGCTCGGGACCTGTATAAAACTCCCATTAGGGTATTTTTTCTTTTGCAATTCTCAACTCTACCCACGCAGATTCAATGCCTTCCAATCCAATATCACTTATTGCTATTGATTTAATTTCATTCCTTACTAACAATGCAATCTCTGCCCCATTTGCACATCTGCCTGTCCTTTCAATAGGACACATATCCTTGAATATTTAGACCCCAGCCCTGATCCCTTGCAGCCATGTCTCTGTGCTGCCCACAACATCGTACCGGCCAATTTCAATATGTGCAAAAAGCTCATTTACGTTGTTTTGTATGTTGTGCATTTAGGTACAATACCGTCAGTCCTGCATTGACCGCCCCCCTTCACATATTTGTCCGCTTTTTTGCTTTACCTGAAGTTATATTCCTGACACCTTCTCTACTTTCTGTTCTATTACGTGTTCTGGAAACTTTACTAACCTCTCCTGAGCCCCCGGTCCTTTTAACTTTTTTAAAGTACTGTACCTGCACACCTGCTTTCAGTGACACGAGGACACCAAGGTCTTGCTGAGTATCCACCTCTCTCAATTTACACCCATTCAAATAATAATCTGCCTTCCCATTTTTGCTACCGAAGCAGATAACCTCACACTTATCCACATTATACTGGCATTTGCCATACATATGCCCACTCAGCCTGTCCAAATCTCGCTGAAGCATCTCTGCATCCTCCTCACAACTCACCCTCTCACCCAACTTTGTACTATTTGTAAATTTGGAGATAATACATTTAGTTCCCTCATCCAAATCATTAATATATAATGTGAATAGTTGGCACAAATTCCTGTGGTACCCCACTAGTCATTGCCTGCCAATCGGAAAGGCCCATTTATTCCAACCTTTTGCTTCCTGTCTGCTAACCAGCTTTCTATCCATCTTTAATTTTACATAGTAATCTGCTATGACTGTCAAAAGCCTCTGAAAGTCTGAATAAACCACATCCACTGGTTCTCCCTGGTCAACTCTACTAGTTAAAGCTTCAAAGAATTCTAGCAGATTTGTCAAGCATAATTTCCCTTTCATAAATCCATGCTGACTTTCCAAATGCTGTGCTATGAAATCTTTGATAATTGACTCTAGCAGCTTCCCCACTACTGACGTTAGGCTCACTGATCTACAGTTCCCTGTTTTCTCTTTACTTCCCTTTTTGAATAGCGAGATTATATAAGCTGTCCTCCAATCTGTAGGAACCATTCCAGAGTCCAAAGAATTTTGGAAAATGACCACCAATGGATCTACTATTTCTGAAGTCACTTCCTGAAATTCTCTGGGATGAAGATTATCTGGCCCTGGTGATTTATCTGCCTTCAATCCCATTAATTTCCCCCAAACCATTTCTCTACTAATACGAATTTCCTTCAGCTCCTTACTAAAACTTGTGTTACTCTAAACTTCCGATACATTATTCATGTCTTCCTTTTCGAAGACAGAAACAAAGTACGAATTTAGTTCCTCAGCCATTTCCTTGTTCCCTGTTGTGAATTCCCCAGTTTCTGACTTTAAGGGGCCTATATTCGTTTTTATCAATCTTTTTCTTTTTATATACCTATAGAAACGTTTACAGTCAGTTTTTATATTCCCTGCTTACCTTCATATTTTATTTCCCCTTCTTAGTCAATCCTTTGGTCCGCCTTTGCTGAATTTTAAACTGTTCCCAATCCTCAGGTCTATTGCTTTTTCTTGCTAATTTGTATGCCTCTTCTTTGACTCTCATACTCCCGCTAATATCCCTTGTTAGCCATGATTAAAGAGCGCTTCACATAACATTTCCCGGTGTTATTCCTTCAGGAATTAACATTCCTGCCAACCACTTTCACTATTCTCTGGAAATATGTTACATCTGCATCACAATCAACAACTATTTCACAAGTGTCAGATAAACAATTAATCTCATCTCAGATTCCAACCCATAATTCAGTTCTAGGAACACTCTCTGCATACAATGTTACATTTCTGTCTATGGTCTGTTGCTATTAGTTTCAACTCTAATGCTTATAATAATCTTTATTATTGTCACAAGTAGGCTCACATTAACACTGCAATGAAGTTACTGTGAAAAGCCCCTAGTCGCCATATTCCGGCGCCTGTTCGGGTACACCGAGGGAGAATTCAAAATGTCCAATTCACCGAACAGCACATCTTTCAGGACTTGTGGGAGGATACCGGAGCATCCGGAGGAAACCCACGCAGAAACGGGGAGAACGTGCTGACAGTGACCTAAGCTGGAATCGAACCTGGGACCCTGGCGCTGTGAAGCAACAGTGCTAACTTTGATGCACACAATTCATTGCCTGCAGAAATCTTTTATGCTCAGAAAAGATCTTTTGTTCTGACATGGCACCACCACCTTCTCAAGGGCAATTAGGGACAAGCAACGAATGCGCAAATCCATTGAAATATTAAAATTAACCTCACTGAGATTACTCACTGCCATAACTTCAATGGGGAACTAGCAGTTTAATACTGAAAATGGCCTTTTTAAGTCCCCTATTGAAGTTATAGTGGGAGATTGGCAGAAACACCACAGGATTTGAACATCATATCCTCGTCAGCACAAGATGGAAGTGCTGAAACACTTCAATGGCTTCATCAAGGTAGGAATTTTTACTTAAATCACTCATTGCTTCAAATGCAAAGTGCATGAACAGTCCCCTCACCTTCTGCCAATCCAGCAGTTCCTTGGAAGCTCCCCCTGTGAAGCCCTTCTATCTTTCATTGCTGGATCAAAATCCTGGAACTCACTCTTAATAATAATAATCGTTATTGTCACAAGTAGGCTTACAGTAACACTGCAATGGAGTTACTGTGAAAAGACCCTAGTCGCCACATTCCAGCACCTGTTCGGGTACACAGAGGGAGAATTCAAAATGTCCAAATCCACGCAGACACGGGGAGAACGTGCAGACTCCACACAGACAGTGACCCAAGCCGGGAATCGAACCTGGGACCCTGAAGCTGTGAAGCAACTGTGCTAACCTCTATGCTGCTAGCATGGGTTTACCTACACCACACAGACTGCAGCAGTTCAAGAAGGCAGCTCGCCACCACCTTCTCAAGAGCAACTAAGGCAGGGGAACAAATCCTGGCCGAGCCAGCGAAACCCACATCCAGTAAAAATGAATTTAAATAAAATACGCATCATTCCACCAAATATTTTAACGACTGAAGCCCTTTTGCCAAGGACCATCATTTCCTTTACAGTAGGAAAAGTGGTACATAATGACATTTGCGAAAGAAAGGCGCAGGTGCGGAGAATCCATTTCCGTGCATGGAATTGGGACCAGCATTGGTACCCTGATTCTCCGGCCCCCGAAAAGCAGCATACTCGGAGAGTACGTCGCGCCGCATATCCCGTACCCGCGGTCATTGCCAGAGGTCCGCCCCGCTTTACCCAGCCCTTGACCGGCCGAAGTTCCGAAGGCATGGATCTAACATAGTTCTGCTGTACGGGATACTCGCGTGGTGGCTGTGGACTCAGTCCACGGCCACCATGGTCGGGGGCGGCCCAATCGGAGGGCGGGGGTGGTCTCATACGGGACCAGGCTATTTTTAGGCGGGCGGTCCGGGTCGAGCGCACAACCAATTGGGGACACTATTTAGGAGGTCCAGCTCCGTGGTCTCAGTCCGCCATGGAGCACGGCGCGGCCTCTGACCCGGAAGTGCGGGGGCCATATCTGCAGCTAAAGCTGTTAGATTAACAAAGGGTCCCTGCTAGCCCCCTGCAGGGCTATGAATATGGGCCTTTTGATGCCAGTTGTTCTGGCGTGAAAGACCAGTTTTCATGACAGCGTGGGGACATAGTCCTTGAAACGGAGAATCATGCCCATGGTTATTCCTGCAGAAAAAAATTCCCATAACAAGAGGAAGGAAGACCACACAGGAGAAGGTGTCCTACATCACAATACTCTCAGTCCTTTTGAAGAATTAACTCATGTGATCCCAATCAGAGGAATCTGGAGAAAGCTGAGAATGAAAACCTGAAGGTTTGGTCTCAGCTGCGAATGTGCAATCAACTTGCCTGCCTCTGTTTTCATGCACAGGAGCAGGAGTAGATCTTTCAACCCCTCAGCTTATCCTTTTATTCAATTACAGTATGGCTGATTCTATCTTTATTCTATTTATCCACCTTGATTCCATTACCTTTGATACTCTTGTCGAGGGGTTAATTAGCAGCTTTTTGAGGGAGAGAGTTGCAGATCTGCACTAATCACACCTTCATTCATTGCATCCACATCAAAATCTTTCTCAATCTTTGTACAGAAAGCAGACTGCATTTTAATACATGTCTCTCCTCAATTTCTCTAGGTATGTCACACAATGCCACCAGAAAAGACAAGACTGTTGAGAAAGTAGGACAATTAGCATGTTTTCACCCCAGCAATAATTAAGGATCATTTAAATCAATGAGCATCCAGAGGTAATTCAGTTAATGCCCCTTCATTCTGCACTGGAAGGAAAAGGCAAGGGGCGCGATTCTCCACTCCCACGCCGGTTGGGAGAAACGCCTGGGCCGCCAAAATTTCCGGGGACGCCGATCTGACGCCTTCCCGCGATTCTCCCAAGCGGCGGGAACGGCCCAGTCGAGTTTCGCGGGCCGCAGGCCGGAGAATCGCCGGAGACACCGATAATGGCGATTCTCCGGCACCCCCGCTATTCTGAGGCCTGGATGGGCCGAGCGGCCAGACCAAAACGGCGGGTTCCCCCCGGCGCCGTCCACACCTGGTCGCTGCAGTCGTGGGCGGTGCGTGAACGCTGGGGGGGTGGCCTGTGGGGGGGCGAGGGGGGATCCAGTACCGGGCTTCACCTGGAATGTGGGGTGGCCCACGATCGGTGCCCACCGATCGTCGGGCCGTCCTCTCTGAAGGAGGACCTCCTTCCTTCCGCGGTCCCGCAAGATCCGTCCCCCATCTTCTTGCGGGGCGGATTTAGACAGGACGACAACCCGCGCATGCGCGGATGACGCCCGTTATGCAGCGCCGGCCGCGTCATCTATGCGGCGCCGCTTTTACGCGGGCGACAAGGCCTGGCACGTGTAGATGATGCGGCCCCAATCCTGGCCCTTTGTCAGGGCCTGAATCGGTCGGGACCGGGGCCGTTCCGCGCCGTTGTGAACCTCGACGGCGCGGCCACTTCGCCGTGGGAGTGGAGAATCCCGCCCATGATTCTGGGAGCTGTGTACAACACAACAGTCCATCACGTGCTGCCTGAGTCTTGAAGACAGTCCTGAGATCTTTTCATTGGCAATTGATGGTTTATGATCCTGGCCTTTACCCAGTTGAAAGTTCACAGTTAATTACAGACATTATTTTACCATTACAATTACAATGATCGTTATAATTATAAAGGAGTGGTTTTACTCCTTCCTTTTAGTTCAATTGCAATGTGAATTCTTGGCTCAATGCTGCCTCACGGTTTTGGAAAGGAAATATACTCTGATCCAAAAGAAAAGCTTATTTTTCTTTTGCTCAGTCCAAACACTATAATCAAATATTCCAGGTGAAGGGGAGATAGGTGGGGGGCTGGGGAAGAACAAATAAAATTTTGACCTAGACACCAATCCCGAGTGGCAACCATTGCATTCAGATGAAACAAACATCACATAGTGAACATCAGCACATTGTGCATTTAACTAATACTACTTTCTGGCATGTTTAAAACATGAACACAGTAACACAATTTTCCATGAATGTAGATTTTCCTTCTTTCCTTTTCAATATTCCCATTTCAAAGTTCCCAGATCCGCCTCTGACCTTTCCGACAGGCTATGAAATATGTAATCACCCTCAGCACTCCTGTCGCAGAGCTTTGTAGACTAGGCTTGCAAACTTGGAATTCAGGCACAGGCGCCTCCAATCATTTTCCTTACATTAATTTTAATGAGGAGCATTAACTTAAATTCTAGCTTTGCACTTTCCATGAACTGAGCTCTGTATGTGCTTCTAACATTGAGACAATAGTGACTGCCTACAGCTAGGCCTTCACCTCACTACCTGTACTTGAACATGCTTCTGTGGTTATTGTGACCACAGAGGAGTCCACACGAGAAGTGTCGAGAATCTGGTTATTTGCTATTTACACATTGTACACAGGTCCCAGTCTGGACTTCTCTGCGTGGCTCCCACTCGGGCCGAGCTTTTGCACCTAGTTTCCATTGCTCCACTGAGGGGCAGGGGTAGCTCATACTCAACGAGTCGGTTTCAATGGCCCATGATCCAACCCTGTCGGTTTTGTGTGAGTTATAATAGTGGTGAAATTACAGACTGCCTCAGTGTCAATGTATTTTACTAATCTTCTGTCAACTTTTTCCTGCTATAGCTATTGTCAAGTTACCTCAATGGGTGAGACGTCCTGAAATAAATTACTTTTCACTTCTACGGTAGCCTTTCCGCTCAACGGTGTTTCATTTTCGCAGAAATGCTGGTCCTGAGATTCTGCAGATCTCTTCCATTCTCCCACTCTCACATTGTGCTGGATTCTCCGCAGCCCCGTGCCGAAATCGCATTTGGCGCGGGGGCGGAGAATCAAAGTTTATGACGGAATCGGTCCCGGCGCTGCTTCAGCTATTCTCCGGGCCCCGAATATCCACACGTCCGCGAATTACGCCATGCGGCTGGGGGGGGCCATTGCCAGAGGCCCGCCCAGCGATACTCCGCTCCCAGCAGGCCGAGTTCCCGACGACGTGGTTCTAACCACGTATGGCCAGACAGGAGCCTCGCGTGGAGGCTGCGGTCTCAGTCCGCGGTCTCCCTGGTAGGGGGTGGGGGGATAGAGCAGCAGGGGGGCCCTATGGGCGGCTGGGGCAGCAATCAGGCCGGAAGGAGCCTCGGGCGCGCGGCCGATCGGGGGGGGGGCCTAGTTTGTTGGAGTTGGTCCGTGGTCCGAGTCAGCTGGAGGCTGCCGCCTTGCGCATGCGCGGACTCGGAACCGGAAGTGCGGGGCCCGTATCCGCAGCTAAAGCTGCGTGAAGCACTCCAGGTCCCTGTTAGCCCCCTGAAGGTAAGTGAATCGGGTTGTTTGTTTTCTAGGAAACTCGGGAGTGCAACGCCTGCGTTCTTATGCCGGCATGGGGACAGAGCCCCATTTTGGGAGAATTCAGCCCATTCTAGGTGACAGAGTTTCCAGATAAATGTGCCAGCATCCATTGTTCCTATCTGGCTATTGCATCTTTTCAAGGAAAAATGAACAAATATTTGAAGCAGAGAATGCGATAGGGCTATGGGGAAGATAGTAGAATAGTGGGATTTATTTGCTTTCAAGGTTGAAAACCCCCAACATCTTTTATATCTCATAATTCAGACATCTTTGGCGGGATGCTCCGCCACGCCATGCTCCATTACGCCGGCCGGTCAATGGGGTCTCCCATTGTGGGGCAGCCCCATGACATCAGGAAACCCCTGGGCACCGGCAAAATGGAGCATCCCACCCCAGATATTAGATTCAATCGTACTCTGTGATCCTGCTGGGATACCAACAGTAAACAGGGCAAAACCAGGCAGCAAGATGTACTCTCACCTTTTCCTCCCTGGATAAGTCTTCCTCCCATCAACCCTGTTGGCTGTGTCTCTCCTCTGCCTGCTGAATGTGGGGGGGGGGGGGGGGGTCCGTCTGAAAGGACCAGGGCTTTGGTTTAACATTTCAGCTGAAATGCAGTGGGCGGGTATTTCCATTGGCTGACGCCAAAATCGCGAAACCCAATTGGGCGGAGAATCGGTCATGATGCCAAAATCATGGTGGGCACACGCCAGAAAGCCATGATCCGGTGCCCTGACACCGGCATTGATATGTACTACTCCACACATACAGTAAACGGCATTCGTATTTCATTAATGGGCCTGACCCGGTATTCTCCAGGAATTTTTGGTTTCGTTTTCAGTTGGGAGCTGCATTCAAACAAAGAAGGTGTATTTTTGGTCTCTCTCTCTCTCTGCATGCTAAAGAATGTCTCCAGATCACTTGATAACTTCAAAGTAATGCCTGTTTTCTGTAAGGAATTCAAACCTACTATTTTTGTAAAAAAAGGGTGTTTGGTTTATGAATGTTGTTAGGAAAGTTATTAAGGGTTACCTATAGAGTACTGTATCTTTGGGGAGTTATTTGTGTTGGTAGTTGATAAGATGTTTACTGTGTGTTTATAAAATGTTAACTGGATTCATAGAATAAACATTGTTTTGTTTAAAAATACTTAAGGTCTCTGCTGCATAACACCTGGAAAGTGGGCCCTTGTGCTCCTCATGACCAAAATCTATTAAAAGTTCTAAGTCAGGTGAACTCCATGATATGCTCTCGTGTTCTCTAAACCCTGGCCCATAACATAGGCTTTCAGAAGGTGTCTGAAGGAGCTGCACTAACAGCAGAAATATGTTCTGTCAATGCAAGTATCATTTGTGCCTGCCTGCATAAGTAGAATTGAGAGCTGTATATTCATTTTACGTACTCTTTAATGAGAAATTGTGTGTTACGGTTAAGGGATACATATAATCTGTTCTTGTTAGATTTGAAGTTTATAAGTTAAAATATTGTTTTTCATTTGTTTTAATAAACTTTTGTTTGTAAAAAAATACAAACCCTAGTTCTCATGCAATCACACCTGTAGCAAATCAATCTTTCCGCACAGTGTTAAAAATTACAAACATTTGAGGTTCTGGTCCAGTATCTGAGCTACTTTTGGGGTCTGGTTTGGCATCTGTAGCAATATTTATTCATAAAATCACTGAAAGAATATTACAAACATTTCAAAATGGACATCACTGAAAGCGCAATGATATTCAAGTTTTCTGCATAAATCATTTTGCAATCTGAGGTGCTTCAATACAGTCAAAAGAACATTACAGCCATTTCAAAATAGTCATTATAAAATGTACAATGGTAGTTAATTGTCCACATAGGTCATGTTGCACACTGAGATGGAATCATGAAACCACTACAATGCAGAAGGAGGCCATTTGGTCTGTCGGGTCAACACTGACCCTTTGAAAGAGCAGCCTACCTAGGCCCACTCCCTCATCTTATCCATGTAATCCCATCTAACCTTTGGACACTAAGGGATAATTTAGAACAGCCAATCCACCTAACCTAACCTTTGGATTGTGGGAGGAAATCAGAGCACCGGGAGGAACGCACACAGACATGGGAAGAATGTGCAAACTTTTTTAAGTTAATTAACTTAAAAGTTGCTGTTTGGTTTAGAAGAAGGTGAATTTTCAATAAGCTTTAAACAGGCTTCTACTTGTAGGCACTTGCAGCTGGAGCTTGTTAATTAGTTAATTGGATTAGGCCAGTTTTCAGAGACTAGATTCACAGTATAAAAGTGATCCCCTACAGTGCAGACTTTGTTTGCACTGAGTGCTGAATTTGGTGCATTTGAGTGCGATAGTGAGAGTTTGGTGACCGAGGGAGTATAAGGCTTCATTTTTATCTAAAGTTTAGTCTTTCTTTTATTTAGTTAATTAACTTAAAAGTTGCTGTTTGGTTTAGAAGAAGGTGAATTTTCAATGAGCTTTAAACAGGCTTCTACTTGTAGGCACTTGCAGCTGGAGCTTGTTAATTAGTTAATTGGATTAGGCCAGTTTTCAGAGGCTAGATTCACAGTATAAAAGTGATCCCCTACAGTGCAGACTTTGTTTGCACTGAGTGCTGAATTTGGTGCATTTTGAGTGCTATAGTAAGAGTTTGGTGACCGAGGGAGTGCTGAATTTGGTGCATTTTGAGTGCTATAGGAAGAGTTTGGTGACCGAGGGAGTGCTGAATTTGGTGCATTTTGAGTGCTATAGTAAGAGTTTGGTGACCGAGGGAGTGCTGAATTTGGTGCATTTGAGTGCGATAGTGAGAGTTTGGTGACAGAGGGAGTAAGGTGCTCCTTTCATTTTGTTTCCGACATTTCCGCAAAGAGTGCGAAGAGAGCCAGGAGTTTACAGAAAGTGTAGCTGACTGGGAGCAGGGTCGGAGGGCGGAGATCTAGTTAGTCCACAGGGCAGCTATATTCTGTCAGGTAAGAGGGGATGGAGGCTAGGCCAGTTACATGCTCCTCCTGCAGGATGTGGGTGGTGAGGGATACCACCGGTGTCCCCACTGACTATACCTGCGGGAAGTGCATCCAACTTCAGCTCCTCAAAGACCGTGTTAGGGAACTGGAGCTGAAGCTGGATGAACTTCGGATCATCCGGGAGGCAGAGGGGGTGATTGAGAAGAGTTACAAGGAGGTAACCACACCCAAGGTACAGGACAAGAATAGCTGGGTTACAGTCAGGGGGAAAAAAACAAACAGGCAGAAAGTGCAGGGATCCCTCGTGGCCGTTCCCCTTCAAAACAAGTATACCGTTTTGGATGCTGTTGGGGGGGATGACCTACCGGGGGAAGGCCCTAGCGGCCAGGTCTCTGGCACTGAGTCTGGTTCTGGGGCTCAGAAGGGAAGGGGGGAGAATAGAAAAGCAATAGTTGTAGGAGATTCAATGGTTAGGGGAATAGATAGGAGATTCTGTGGTCGCGAGCGAGACTCCCGGAAGGTATGTTGCCTCCCGGGTGCCAGGGCCAGGGATATCTCGGATCGTGTCTTCAGGATCCTTAAGGGGGAGGGTGAGCAGCCAGAAGTCGTGGTGCACATTGGTACCAACGACATAGGTAGGAAAAGGGGTGTGGAGGTAATAAACAAGTTTAGGGAGTTAGGCTGGAAGTTAAAAGCCAGGACAGACAGAGTTGTCATCTCTGGTTTGTTGCCGGTGCCACGTGATAGCGAGGCTAGGAATAGGGAGAGAGTGCAGTTGAACACGTGGCTGCAGGAATGGTGTAGGAGGGAGGGCTTCAGGTATTTGGATAATTGGAGCGCATTCTGGGGAAGGTGGGACCTGTACAAGCAGGATGGGTTGCATCTGAACCAGAGGGGCACCAATATCCTGGGAGGGAGGTTTTCTAGTACTCTTCGGGAGGGTTTAAACTAATTTGGCAGGGGAATGGGAACCGGATTTGTAGTCCAGCAACTAAGGTAGCCGATATTCAGGACGCCAAAGCGTGTAATGAGGCAGTGGGGAAGGGAACACTGACAAAGGAGAGCACTTGCAGGCACGGAGATGGGTTGAAGTGTGTATACTTCAACGCAAGAAGCATCAGGAATAAGGTGGGTGAACTTAAGGCATGGTTCGGTACTTGGGACTACGATGTGGTGGCCATCACGGAAACTTGGATAGAAGAGGGGCAGAAATGGTTGTTGGAGGTCCCTGGTTATAGATGTTTCAATAAGATTAGGGAGGTTGGTAAAAGAGGTGGGGGGGTGGCATTATTAATTAGAGATAGTATAACAGCTGCAGAAAGGCAGTTCGAGGAGTATCACCCTATTGAGGTAGTATGGGTTGAAGTCAGAAATAGGAAAGGAGCAGTCACCTTGTTAGGAGTTTTCTATAGGCCCCCCAATAGTAGCAGAGATGTGGAGGAACAGATTGGGAAACAGATTTTGGAAAGGTGCAGAAGTCATAGGGTAGTAGTCATGGGAGACTTTAACTTCCCAAATATTGAGTGGAAACTCTTTAGATCAAATAGTTTGGATGGGGTGGTGTTTGTGCAGTGTGTCCAGGAAGCTTTTCCAACACAGTATGTAGATTGTCCGACCAGAGGAGGGGCAATATTGGATTTAGTACTGGGTAATGAGCCAGGGCAAGTGATAGATTTGTTAGTGGGGGAGCATTTTGGAGATAGTGACCACATTTCTGTGACTTTCACTTTAGTAATGGAGAGGGATAGGTATGTGCAACAGGGCAAGGTTTTCAATTGGGGGAAGGGTAAATACGATGTTGTCAGACAAGAATTGAAGTGCATAAGTTGGGAACATAGGCTGGCAGGGAAGGACACAAGTGAAATGTGGAACTTGTTCAAGGAACAGGTGCTACGTGTCCTTGATATGTATGTCCCTGTCAGGCAGGGAAGAGATGGTCGAGTGAGGGAACCATGGTTGACAAGAGAGGTTGAATGTCTTGTTAAGAGGAAAAAGGTGACTTATGTAAGGCTGAGGAAACAAGGTTCAGACAGGGCATTGGAGGGATACAAGATAGCCAGGAGGGAACTGAAGAAAGGGATTAGGAGAGCTAAGAGAGGGCATGAACAATCTTTGGCGGGTAGGATCAAGGAAAACCCCAAGGCCTTTTACACATATGTGAGAAATATGAGAATAACTAGAGCGAGGGTAGGTCCGATCAAGGACAGTAGCGGGAGATTGTGTATTGAGTCTGAAGAGATAGGAGAGGTCTTGAACGAGTACTTTTCTTCTGTATTTACAAATGAGAGGGGCGATATTGTTGGAGAGGACAGTGTGAAACAGATTGGTAAGCTCGAGGAAATACTTGTTAGGAAGGAAGATGTGTTGGGCATTTTGAAAAACTTGAGGATAGACAAGTCCCCCGGGCCTGACGGGATATATCCAAGGATTCTATGGGAAGCAAGAGATGAAATTGCAGAGCCGTTGGCAATGATCTTTTCGTCCTCACTGTCAACAGGGGTGGTACCAGGGTATTGGAGAGTGGCGAATGTCGTGCCCCTGTTCAAAAAAGGGACTAGGGATAACCCTGGGAATTACAGGCCAGTTAGTCTTACTTCGGTGGTAGGCAAAGTAATAGAAAGGGTACTGAAGGATAGGATTTCTGAGCATCTGGAAAGACACTGCTTGATTAAGGATAGTCAGCACGGATTTGTGAGGGGTAGGTCTTGCCTTACAAATATTCAGCCTGGAGCCCAGTTACCAGTGGCGTACCGCAGGGATCAGTTCTGGGTCCTCTGCTGTTTGTGATTTTCATTAATGACTTGGATGAGGGAGTTGAAGGGTGGGTCAGTAAATTTGCAGACGATACGAAGATTGGTGGAGTTGTGGATAGTAAGGAGGGCTGTTGTCGGCTGCAAAGAGACATAGATAGGATGCAGAGCTGGGCTGAGAAGTGGCAGATGGAGTTTAACCCTGAAAAGTGTGAGGTTGTCCATTTTGGAAGGACAAATATGAATGCGGAATACAGGGTTAACGGTAGAGTTCTTGGCAATGTGGAGGAGCAGAGAGATCTTGGGGTCTTTGAAAGTTGCCACTCAAGTGGATAGAGCTGTGAAGCAGGCCTATGGTGTGCTCGCGTTCATTAACAGAGGGATTGAATTTAAGAGCCGTGAGGTGATGATGCAGCTGTACAAAACTTTGGTGAGGCCACATTTGGAGTATTGTGTACAGTTTTGGTCGCCTCATTTTAGGAAGGATGTGGAAGCTTTGGAAAAGGTGCAAAGAAGATTTACCAGGATGTTGCCTGGAATGGAGAGTAGGTCTTACGAGGAAAGGTTGAGGGTGCTAGGCCTTTTCTCATTAGAGCGGAGAAGGATGAGGGGCGACTTGATAGAGGTTTATAAGATGATCAGGGGAATAGATAGAGTAGACAGTCAGACTTTTTCCCCGGGTGGAACACACCATTACAAGGGGACATAAATTTAAGGTGAAAGGTGGAAGATATAGGAGGGATATCAGAGGTACGTTCTTTACCCAGAGAGTAGTAGGGGCATGGAATGCACTGCCTGTGGAAGTAGTTGAGTCGGGAACATTAGGGACCTTCAAGCAGCTATTGGATAGGTACATGGATTAAGGTAAAATGATATAGTGTAGATTTATTTGTTCTCAAGGGCAGCACGGTAGCATTATGGATAGCACAATTGCTTCACAGCTCCAGGGTCCCAGGTTCGATTCCGGCTTGGGTCACTGTCTGTGCGGAGTCTGCACGTCCTCCCCGTGTCTGCGTGGGTTTCCTCCGGGTGCTCCGGTTTCCTCCCACAGTCCAAAGATGTGCGGGTTAGGTGAATTGGCCAATGTAAATTGCCCTTAATGTCCAAATTGCCCTTGGTGTTGGGTGGAGGTGTTGAGTTTGGGTAGGGTGCTCTTTCCAAGAGCAGGTGCAGACTCAAAGGGCCGAGTGGCCTCCTTCTGCACTGTAAATTCAATGATAATCTCTGATTAATCTAGGACAAAGGTTCGGCACAACATCATGGGCCGAAGGGCCTGTTCTGTGCTGTATTTTCTATGTTTTTTTTTTAGTAAACATTTTATTGAGGTATTTTTGGTATTGTAACTACAACAAAGTAAACAATGCACATGAAACTATACACATAGTGTAAAAGCTGTCATCCTCCCTTACAGGTCCCACCTTTATTAACCACCTACTCTAAGCTAAACTAAGCCCCCCCCCCCTTCTACTGACGATTAATTTTCCGCGAAGAAGCGTTCTGGCCTTTGCTTCCCTGGTAGCCCGGACATGGATACTATTAGCTTGGAGGGACTTAACGCCCCCACAGTCGGAGACCTGGCTATTGGACATGGCTAGCTTTCTCTGTTTGGAGACAATCAAGTTTGCCTTGAGAGGGTCACTGTTAGGGTTCGCAACAGGCTCCTTCTCCCACTTGCGCTTCAGCTCCTCGATCTGCATCTTCTCTGACCCCATAAGTTCCTTGTAAATGTCCGAGACGCTCCCCTCCCCTACCCACCCTCTAGAAACTACCCTATCCTGAATCCCCCTTAGCGGTAGGAGCGGGAAGTTTGACACCTGTTTACGTAGGAAGTCCCGCTCCTGCAGATACGTGAATTTGTTTCCCCTCGCCAACCCAAACTTCTCCTCCAGCGCCCTCACACTCGGAGAGGTCCCTTCTATAAACATATCCTCCATCCTGTCAATCCCTGCTTTCCGCCATATCCGGAACCCCCCATCCATACTTCCCGGGGCAAACCGGTGATTATTACAGATTGGGGACCAGACTGATGTTCCCTCTGCTCCCACATGTCTCCTCCATTGCCCCAGACTCTCCGGGCCGCCACCACCACAGGGCTGGTGGAGTACTGTGCCGGCAGGAACGGCAGAGGCGCAGTTACCAATGCCCCGACTAGTGCCCTTGCATGAAGCCGCCTCCATAAGCTCCCATGCCGACCCCTTCCCATCACCCACTTCCTGATCATGGCTATATTCGCCGCCCAGTAATTGTTACTAAAATTTGGCAGCGCCAGCCCGCCCTCTCCCCGACTCCGCTCAAACATTACCTTCCTTACTCGCGGGGTCTTACCCGTCCAGAGGAACCCAGTGATCACTTTGTTGACCCGTTTACAAAAGGACCGCGGAATAAAGATGGGGAGACATTGAAACACGAACAGGAATCGCGGGAGGACCGTCATCTTCACCGTCTGCACCCTCCCAGCCAGTGACAACGGAAGCGCGTCCCACCTTCGGATATCGTCCTTCATTTGGTCTACTAGTCGGGCCAGATTTAATTTATGCAGTCGGTCCCATTCCCGCGCCACTTGAATGCCTAAAGCTTCGCCCTACCACCCTGAACGGCAGCTCCCCCAATCGCCTCTTCTGTCCTCTCGCCTGGTCCACAAACATCTCACTTTTCCCCATATTTAGCTTATACCCCGAAAACTGGCCAAATTCCCCTAGAATCCTCATAATTTCTGTCATGATATGCAAACATGCAGCTAATGAACACATAGAATAGGACACGACCAATGAGCAGTCAGGACACTCAGGGCACTCACAGCCTCATCCCTTTCCACAGACCAACATCTACAGAGTGAGACAGGGTGTATCCTCAGCATCACACCCCAGCACATGGTTTAGAGCAAGGCTGATTCAGTTAGACTGAGTTACTACATTTAGATTAGCAGAGAGTCGAACTCATTGAGAACTGTGCTAATAGTTCAATAAAACACATCGAACTCACTTCAAAGTCTGGAGAATCTTTTACTCAAAACTGCATCATGTGGCAGCTTGTGTTATTCCAAAATACATAACACAACATGATACCAGGAGTCTGTTCAATCTAGTTAGTTCAACTCAGCAAGATCCGTGATGACCAGCGAATGTATACCGGCACAATGGAAAAGATTCAGGCTCCTCACCAGCTCAGGACCTCCGGCAATCTCAGTGCCAACTGGCGGACATTCAAGCAAAAAGTTCAGCTTTACGTCGAAGCATTAGACCTCAATGGTGCGTCTGATGCACGGAAGATAGCTCTTTTCCTCACCACAGCGGGTGATCACGCCTTGAAAATATTCAACTCCTTTCACTTCACCTAAGACCAGGACAAGACAAAGTTTCAGACCATCCTGGACAAGTTTGACAGCCACTGTGAGGTGGACACCAACAAAATCTTCGAACATAGAACATAGAAAAATACAGCACAGAACAGGCCCTTCGGCCCACGATGTTGTGCCGAACCTTTGTCCTAGATTAATCATAGATTATCATTGAATTTACAGTGCAGAAGGAGGCCACTCGGCCCATTGAGTCTGCATCGTCTCTTGGAAAGAGCACCCCACCCATAGTCAACACCTCCACCCAACACTAAGGGCGCTACATATTCAAGCAGCGATTGCAAGGTAAAGATGAATCCTTCAACTCATATTTAACTAACCTTGGACTGCTAGCGCAATCCTGCAACTTCGGTGATATCACTGACTCCATGATCAGAGACCAAATCATTTTTGGAGTTCACTCTGATCCTCTGAGAGAGCAGTTACTGAAGATCAAGCACATGACCCTGCCAGTCGCGATTGAAACATGCACAGTGCACGAGGACGCTGAAAATCGCTATTCCCAGTACGAAACGGCAGAAAATGATAGACTAGCCTCCCATGAGGCGGAGATTGTGCAGGCCATCTCCCGGATGCAGCACCTCAGAATTGACGAAAGCGGCCATTTTGAGCACTCTTCCCGGGGCCCGATGCATGTGCGATGCGAACGGGATAACGAAACGGCCGGAACCCGCACTGCGCAGGTGCAGACGTCTGAGAACCGCACTGTGCATGTGCAACGACGCACGGAGCGTCAGGACACCGACGTCACGACGTGTTCGAACTGTGGCACCGCCCATTTATAGAAACACTGCCCTGAAAGAGGCAGACGCTGTTTAAACTGCAGGAAGCCAGGCCACTATGCAGCCCTGTGCAGATTTGCACCACCAGTCAGGAGCCAGCTATCCCAATTCTGATTACAGCGCATCCGGAGTGTGCAACATTCTGATCCCGGCAGTGCAACGGATCCAGATGATGAATGCCTGGACAACGCCTACTGTGTGGGCATTATGACAACGTGTGAATATGCCACACCAGACACATCGCAAGTCCAGTCAATCCTAGCTGTGGATTCCGAGGATGGATGGCGAGCAGTGATGAGGGTCAACCACTGTCCTGTCCAATTCAAGCTGGACACAGGTGCCTCTGCCAACCTCCTCTCACAGGCAGACTTCAGACGCATTAAGAAGCCCACACAGTCCTTCCAGCTGCCTACAAGCTCCTGGATTACAACGGAGATGCCATCATGGCACTGGGATCCTGCCATCTGCATGTATCCAACCAACACACACAAGCACGGTTACGCTTTGAAATTGTTAAGCCGGACAGGGCATCCCTACTGGGTGCGCACGCCTGCAAGCAGCTGAACCTCATTCAAAGGGTTTACACCACGACATCCTCCCATGTGGATCTTCAGGCCGGCATCAACGACATCCTCGCCCAATATCCAGATGTGTTCAACGGGATGGGCACGCTGCCGTATCGATACAAGATTCTGCTATGACCTGATGCCAAGCCAGTGGTCCACGCACCACGACGGGTCCCTGCTCCACTGAGGGAGCACCTGAAGGCACAGCTCAAGGATCTTCAGCAAAAAGGCAGAATACCCAAGGTCACCAAACCGACTGACTGGGTCAGCTCCATGGTGTGCGTAAGGAAGCCTTCGGGGGACCTGCGCATCTGCAATGATCCCAAGGATCTCAATAAGAACATCATGCGGGAACACTACCCCATCCTGAAGTGGGAGGAACTCACGAGTGAGATGGCACATGCACGCTTCTTCACCAAATTGGATGCATCACAGGGATTTTGGCAAATCCAGCTGGAAGAGTCCAGCAAAAGGCTCTGCACCTTTAACATGCCTTTTGGCAGATACTGCTACAATCTCATGCCATTTGGCATCATCTCGGCATCAGAGATATTCCATCGCATCATGGAGCACATGATGGAAGGCATTGAAGGGGTTTGTGTGTACGTGGACGACATCATCATATGGTCCACGACCCCTGAAGAACATGTGTCCCGTCTCCAGTAGGTATTCCGCCGTGTACATGCCAACGGCCTAAGGTTAAACAGGTCCAAATGTTGTTTTGGCACATCGACACTCAAGTTCCTAGGTGACCAGATCTCACAGCACGGTGTGCGCCCGGACACAGACAAAATCAAGGCCATCGAGGTGATGAAAGTCCCTGAGGACAAAAAGGCGGTGCTGCACTTCTTGGGTATGGTCAATTTTCTGGGCAAGTTCATTCCAAACATGGCCACACACACCAAGGCCCTGTGCAACCTGGTGAAAAAGTCAACTGCCTTTGAGTGGAAGGCGGCACACCAGACAGAGTGGCTGGAGCTGAAAGCCAAGCTCACCACTGCACCAGTCCTGGCATTCTTCCCCCAGCAGCTTCTCAAACATATCTGCGATGTATGCCCTAGCGTCCATTCCTTCGGACTCCACTGAGAGCCGAACGATTCTAAAGTTCTGCCGGCGGGACCTATTCTCTAGGTCCTCCACCTTCTCCAGGATCTTCTTCTGCTGGTCTCTCAGCATCCCCACCTCCAACTCCACCGCAGTTTGATGTTCCTCCTGCTCAGCCAGCGTCTTCTCCACCTTCTGGATCGCTCGATCTTGAGCATCCAATCTAAGCTCCAGCTGCTCAATCGACTCTTTTAACGGGTCCAAGCAGTACCGTTTGTGCTTAGTGAAGCCTTCCTGAATAACTTGCACCAGCTGCTCCGTTGACCGCTGGGTCGACAAACCAGAGGTCCGGTCCTCCGCCATGCTGTCTCCCGCTGCTGCTTCAGCCCAAGCCTTCTCTGTCTTTCTGTTTCTGCCTTTCCGAGCACTTCTAGTCCTTCTCTCCACGCACCGATGTGGGAATTCAGAACGCAATTGCCTCTGTCATCGGTTTTACAATTCAATCCGGTAGAAGATCGGGGGAAAGGTCCAAAAGTCCGACCCGAGCGGGAGCCACCAAATGTGCGACTTACTCCTTCATAGCCGCCACCGGAAGTCAGAATGTGCAAACTTGACATAAACAGTCACCAAGGTTAGAATTGAACGCAGGTCCCTGGGGCGGTGAGACAGCAGTGCTAACCACTATGCCACAGTACTTCAATTGTAAAACATGTAACATCCAATGTGAATCATACAGCCCGAGGGGGTTTACACAATTTACACCTCTCAGTGCACCTTGGCTGAAAGGTCTTAGGCAGCGACCTTCCCCCATTGCGCCTCTGCAGTGGCTGCCCCAAGCTCTTTATCAGCAAGTGTGTAGAAGACTGCGTGCCAAAGAAGGTAGTATGTACGTTCCCCAACCAGAAATCATGGTTTAATCGGGAGATTGAATCCCTACATAAGGACAGGTCTGAGGCTTTCAAGAGAGGCGACCCTGACCTATACAAGAAATCTAGTTCCGACCTCTGTAAAGTCATCAGGGATGCCAAGAGACAATATCTGACCAAGTTAGAGTCACAGACTAATGTCACGGACTCTCGTCGGTTGTGGCAAGGCTTAAACAACATAACGGGCTACAAAGCAAAGCTGAGTAGAATTTCCGGCAGCAGCACACCTCTCCCCAATAAATTCAAGGCATTCTATGCTCGGTCCGAGCAGGAAACCATCAAACCGTTGTCAACTGCCCCAGCAGCCTCAGACATGCCCACATCTACTGTCACAGCTCCCAAAGTCAGATCAGCCTTCTTGAAAGTGAACTCTCAGAAAGTAACGGATCCTGACGGGGTCCCTGGCCATGCACTCAGATCCTGCGCGGACCAGCTGGCAGATGTGTTCCCGGACATCTTCAACCTCCCCCTACTCTGTTCTGAGGTTTCCATCTGCTTCAAGAAGACCACCATCATACTGGTGCCAAAGAAGAACCAGGCAATGCGCCTCAATGACTACCATCTGGTGGCCTTGACATCGATCATTATGAAGTGCTTCGATAGGTTGGTCATGAGGCACGTCAACGCCATACTCCCAGAATGCCCAAATCCACTGCAATTCGCATACCGCCTCAACAGCAGACACCATCTCGCTGGCCCTACATTCATCCCTGGAGCATCTCAACAACAAGGGCTCCCACGTCAGATTCCTTTTCAGTGACTACAGCTCTTCCTTCAACACCATAATCCCAACCAAGCCATATCAAAGCTCCAAAACCGAGGACTTGTCTCCTCCTTCTGCAACTGGATCCTCGTATTTCTGACCCATAGACCACAATCGATAAGGATAAACAACAACACCTCCTCCATGATAATCCTCAGTACCGGGGTTCCACAGGGCTGCATTCTTAGCCCCCGACGATACTCCCTATACACACATGACTGTGTGGCAAAATTTGGCTCCAACTCCATTTACATGTCAGTGGGTCGGATCTCAAAAACAGGAGAGAGATAGAGACCCTAGTGGAGTGGTGTAATGACTACAATCTCTCCCTCAACGTGAGCAAAAATAAAGAGCTGGTCATTGACTTCAGGAAGCAAAACATCATACACACCCCTGTCTGCATCAATGGTGCCGAGGTGGAGATGGTTGACAGCTTCAAATTCCCAAGTGTTCACATCACCAACAATCTGCCCGGGTTCACCCGGGTTAGCCGATGCTATGGCCAAAATAGCACAACAGCACCTAAACGTCCTCAGGAAACACGGCATGTCCACACTGACCCTTACTGACTTTTACAGATGCACCACAGAAAGCATCCTATCGGGCTGCATCACAGCCTGGTATGGCAACTGCTTGGCCTAAGACCGTAAGAAACTTCAGAGAGTCGTGAACACAGCCCAGTCCATCACAGGAACCTGCCACCCATCCATTGACTTTATCTATACCTCCCGCTGCCCGGGGAAGGCGGGCAGCATAATCAAAGATCCCTCCCACCCGGCTCACTCACTCTTCCAACTTCTTCCATCGGGCAGGAGATACAGAAGTCTGAGAACACGCACGAACAGACTCAAAAACAGCTTCTTCCCCGCTGTTACCAGACTCTTAAATGACCCTCTTATAGACTGATGGACTTGTGGACTGATCTAACCTCTTCACGCACTTTCGCTACTGAGTAATACTGCACTCCATATGCTTCACCCGATGCCTGTGTCTATGTATTTACATTATATATTTATGTTTGCCCTATGTTTTTTTTCATGTATGGAATGATCTGTCTGGACTGTACACAGAACAATACTTTTCACTGTACCTCAGTACATGTGACAATAAACAAATCCAATCCAAGCTTTAGTACTGACGCACGATCAATTAAACTCAAAGACGAGGTTGTAACATAACTGAAGGTTTTAATAGACTAGATCTGTTCCCCAGCTGCTTCAGTACAGAATGAGGGCTGCTTGGACGGCACCGGTTCTTATACCCCGCCTGTCAGGGCGGAGCTACATACCAAACAGCCAATGGTAAGCTCCTAGGTTTACCCAATGGTCTACAGCCTCTCGGGTACTGCAATACCTGATAATACCACATTCACCCCCTGTTAAAAAAGAGTCCGGTGGGGGTGGTGGCCAGTGGTTACAACTGCATTTAACATGGCATGATCAGATATGGAGGTACCGTGATACCTCCTTACAGGGTTGTCGAGAATATTTACAAGCGTGGAACATATATACAGTCAGTGTTCAGTTACAGTTACAGTGAAGCAATCAGTCAGTCGTCCTCCTGGATCGTCTGAGCCTCGGTGGTGATTCTGATGGGGGTCCGGGCATCTGCGACTCCGGGAGCGTGGCTTCGTCCTCCAGGGCAGCTTCGTCACCCCTAGACGGCGCTGGTGGGGCAAATGGTTGACACGAGACGGGGGCGCCTGTAGGGGGCGGCGGTGGGTGGGATGGCCTAGGTAGGAGCGGCGGGAGGAGCCGACCCTCCAGTGAGGTGCTGTGGGGGGGTGGGGTTAAAGGTGTTGGGGGTAGTGGTTCGGGTGTGCGTGGGGTTCCGGCGGGCGCCAGGTCCCGGAGGGAGACTGTATCTTGCCGGCCGTCAGGGAACGCCACGTAGGCGTACTGGGGGTTAGCATGCAGCAGGTGGACCCTCTCGACCAACGGGTCCGACTTGTGCGCCCGCAAGTGCTTCCGAAGCAGGATGGGTCTGGGTGTCGCTAGCCAGGTTGGGAGCGAGGTCCCGGAGGAGGACTTCCTGGGGAAGACAAGGAGACGTTCATGAGGTGTCTGATTGGTAGTTGTACAGAGCAGCGACCGGATGGCATGGAGGGCCTCCGGGAGGACTTCTTGCCAGCGGGAGACTGGGAGGTTCCTGGACCGTAGGGCTAGTAGAACGGTCTTCCAGACCATTCCGTTCTCCCTCTCTACCTGCCCGTTTCCCCGGGGGTTGTAACTGGTCGTCCTGCTGGAGGCGATGCCTTTGCTGAGCAGGAATTGACGCAGTTCGTCGCTTATAAAGGAGGACCCCCATCACTGTTTATGTACGCAGGGAAACCGAACAGTGTAAAGATACCCTGGAGGGCCTTAATGACGGTGGTTGCGGTCATGTCGGGCAGGGGTTAGCGAATGGGAACCGGGAGTACTCGTCAATCACGTTCAGGAAATACGTGTTGCGGTCGGTGGAGGGGAGGGGGCCTTTCAAGTCCATGCTGAGGCGTTCAAAGGGAAGGGAAGCCTTTATCAGGTGCACCCTCTCTGGCCGGTAGAAGTGCGGTTTGCACTACGTGCAGATTTGGCAGTTCCTGGTGACTGTCCTGACCTCCTCGATGGAGTAGGGCAGGTTGCGGGTCTTAATGAAGTGGAACAAACGAGTGACCCCCGGGTGGCAGAGGTCTCGTGGATGGCTCGGAGGCGGTCCACTTGTGCAGTGGCCCAGGTGCTGCGGGACAGGGCATCGGAAGGCTCGTTTAGCTTCCCAGGACGGTACAAGATCTCGTAGTTGTAGGTGGAGAGTTCTATCCTCCACCGTCAGATCTTGTCATTCTTTATCTTGCCCCGCTGTGCATTATCAAACATGAACGCCACCGACCATTGGTCAGTGAGGAATCTCCTGCCGGCCAGGTAATGCCGCCAATGTCGCACAGCTTCTACTATGGCTTGCGCCTCTTTTTCGACTGAGGAATGGCGAATTTCTGAAGCATGGAGGGTACGGGAGAAGAAGGCCACAGGTCTGCCTGCTTGGTTGAGGGTGGCGGCCAGAGCTACGTCGGATGCATCGCTCTTGACCTGAAAGGGGAGGGACTCGTCGATGGCGCGCATCGTGGCCTTTGCAATGTCTGCTTTGATGCGGCAGAAGGCCTGGCGGGCCTCCGTCGACAGGGGGAAGGTTGTGGACTGGATTAGGGGTCGGGCTTTGTCTGCGTAGTTGGGGACCCACTGTGCGTAATAACTGAAAAACCCGAGGCAGCGCTTCAGGGCCTTGGGGCAGTGAGGGAGGGGGAACTCCATAAGGGGGCGCATGTGTTCAGGGTCGGGGCCTATAACTCCATTTCGCACTACGTAGCCGAGAATGGCTAGACGGTCGGTGCTAAATACGCATTTATCCTTCTTATACGTGAAGTTAAGGATTTCCGCGGTCTGGAGAATTTCCGGAGGTTGGTGTCGTGGTCCTGCTGGTCATGGCCGCAGATGGTGACGTTACCCAGATACGGGAACGTTGCGCGTAAGCCGTATCAGTCAACCATTCAGTCCATCTCGCATTGGAAGACCGAGACCCCATTAGTGACACCAAAGGGGATCCTTAAAAATTGGTAGAGCCGCCCATCCGCTTCGAAGGCAGTGTACTTGCGGTCACTAGTGCGGAGGGGTAGCTGATGGTAGGTGGACTTGAGATCCACCATGGAGAAGACCTTGTATTGCGCGATCCTGTTCACCAGGTCGGATATGCGGGGGAGAGGGTACGCATCCAGCTGCGTAAACCTGTTGATGGTCTGACTGTAGTCAATGACCATCCTATGTTTCTCCCTGGTCTTCACCACCACTTGAGCTCTCCAGGGACTGTTGCTAGCTTCAATGACCCCTTCCCTCAGTAGCCTTTGGACCTCTGACCTGATGAAGGTCCGGTCCTGGGAACTGTACCGTCTGCTCCTGGTGGCGACGGGTTTGTAATCCGGAGTGAGGTTCGCAAACAGGGAAGGTGGGTCGACCTTAAGGGTCGCGAGGCCGCAGACAGTAAGGGGGGGTATAGGGCCGCCGAATTTAAAGGTCAGACTTTGCAAGTTACATTGGAAGTCCAACCCCAGGAGTGTAGCCGCACAGAGGTGTGGCAGGACATAAAGACGGAAATTGTTGAATTTCCTGCCTTGGACAGTGAGGTCTGCTCGGCAGAACCCCTTTATCTCCACTGAGTGTGACTCGGAGGCCAGGTAGATTCTTTGGTTTACAGGGTGGGTAACAAGTGAACAGCGCCTTACCGTGTCGGGGTGTATAAAGCTCTCCGTGCTCCCAGAATCTATCAGGCAAAACGTCTCGTGGCCGCTGATTAACAACATCTTCATTGCAGTCACGGGTGTCCGAGGTCGATTTTGGTCCAGTGTCACCGGGGCCAGATGGAGTAGTTGCGGGTTGTGACCGGGCAGCGTGTAGTCGGCCGTGCTGGGGGCCTGGGGCCCCATCCAAGATGGCGTCTACCATGGATCGCACATGGTTGTCGGGGATGGACAAAATGGCGGCGGGGATGGACAAAATGGCGGCGCCCATCCATCCAGCGTGGTGTCCGAGGGGCAAGATGGCCATGCCCGTGGATCGGACGTGGCCCTAGGATAGGTGGGTGGCAGTGAGTGCTGGGCGCCTGGGGCCTGAGGGGAAGATTGCCGCGGCGGTCCGGAGTCGCTGGAGACCGCGGCCACGGCTAGTGCTTGGCAGACCCCCCACAAAATGGCCCTTCTTGCTGCACGCTTTGCAGGTGGAAGTGCGGGCCGGGCAGCACGTTCGCGGATGCTTCGCCTGCCCGCAGAAGAAACAGCGGGGCCCGACGGAGTTAGCAGGCTGTCTTACAGCGCAGGCCTGCGCGGACACGGGGAAGGTCAGTGGGGCTGCCGCTGCGGGATGCCACGCAGCCCAGGGGGCCTCCACGCGGTCGGGCGCATAGGACTGCGCGTTTCTGGAGGCAACATCCATGGACCCTGCCAGGGCCCGTGCCTCTCTCAGTCCCAGGGTGTCCTTTTCTGAGAGTCTTTGGCGGATCTCTGAGGAGCTCATACCTACTACAAAGGCATCCCGGATTAGAAGTTCCGTGTGCTCGCTGCCCGAAACTTGCGGGCAGCCACAGTTTCTGCCCAGCACCAGTAGCGCACGGTAGAAGTCCTCCAGCGATTCCCCGGGGCATTGCCGTCTAGTTGCAAGCAGGTGATGTGCGTAGACCTAGTTTACAGGGCGTATATAATGTCCCTTTAACAGTTCGATCACAGCATCATAGTCCTCCGCCTCCTCGATGAGGGTGAAGATTCCAGGGCTTACTCTCGAGTGCAGGAGATGCAGTTTCTGTTCTCCCGAGGGTGTGCCTCCGCCCGTCTTGAGGTAGCCTTTAAAACACGCCAGCCAGTGCTTAAATATCGCAGCCGAGTTCTCCGCGTGGGGGCTGAGTTGTAGACACTCTGGCTTGATTCGGAGGTCCATTCTTTCAGCTTAAGAGTAGTCTATTAAACTCAAAGACGAGGTTGTATCATAACTGAAGGCTTTAATAGACTCGATCTGTTCCCTAGCAGCTTCGGTACAGAATGAGGGCTGCTGGGACGCCACCGGTTCTTATACCCCGCCTGTCAGGGCGGAGCTACATACCAAACAGCCAATGGTAAGCTCCTAGGTTTACCCAATGGTCTACAGCCTCTCGGGTACTGCAATACCTGATAATACCACAAGTACATCCCTTAGCATCTCGTCCTGGGCTTTGGAATGTGCCAGTCTGCAACACTCAGTCGGGGACAACACTTTGCACTGCAAGACAAACAAGTTTCGGTCAGATCAAAGAACTACTTTCACTGAATTGATGGTCCTCCAGCAGGAGCTGTTGTTTGTCTCGGTGTGTGTCCATGGGAACAGCCCGTAGGGCACAGAATCCTGCGTCACGGAGCAGCTCGGGATGAACCTCGACAAAAACCACCTCACCTCTCTCCAGGCTTTCTTTGCAAAGGCACCTTCCAAAAGGAGGTGGACACAGCCACCTCGAGGGCAATATGAGACTCCGGTTTTGTAGGAAGGATCTTAAGGGGAGGGGCTTTCTAAACACCAACCCAGTTACCTCTTTTTGCTTGGTTGAAAGCTCTGGCAATGAGACGTTCTGCCAAATGACTTTGACAATCAACTCAGGAAACCACCTGACAGGATCCATCATCCCCTTTTCCTGCAGAGCCTCTGGGATGTTCTGTGAAGACCACTGCCTGATTGAATTGAGATCAAAGATGTTCCTCTGCATATCTTTTCCCATGAGGGACAGGTGATACGGCACGGTCTAACTACTTGGAGCGTTCTGCGGTAGCATGGCCAGTCCCATCCTGTGCAGCACCGGGGAAAGGGAGAACCTCAGTACATGGTGTGACACTTGGTGTTGGCGTTCAGAAGGTCTACGCACAGCTCGATGCAGCCACAGACAAAGCTGGTCATCAGGATCAGGATGATGTTGGGCACGTTGTTTCCCCCTCTTATCCAGAAGTATGTACATCGAGTCCTGATGAACGCGATCCATTTTCAACTTCCAGATAAAGCAGAAAGTGGTTCAGGTGATTGCCACAGCACAGGAGTGAGGAATGGACCAGATCTGTGCCACATAGAGCAACACCAAGAGTGCCCCACACCTGATGACCAGGTTCTTACCCGCAATGGAGAGGGACCATTACTCCCACATGGCTAGTTTTTGTTTCATTATTCCTCCTCCCTGCTTCCATTTTCCAATCATAGAATCCCTAAAGTGCAGAAGAAGACCATTCAGCCCATCAAGCCTGCACTGACTCTCTGAAAGAGCACTCCACCCAAGCCCACTTCCCAGCCCTATCCAAATAACCCCTGACCTAACCTACACATCCCTGGACACTAAGGGCAATTTAACATGGCCAACCCACCTAACGCACACATCTTTGGACCGTGGGAGGAAAGCCACGCAGACATGGGAAGATGTGCAAACTCCACATAGACAGTCACACAAGGCCAGAATGGAACCCGGGTCCCTGGCGCTATGAAGCAACAGTGCTAACCACTGTGCCACCATGCCACCCATAATGCATGCCCTTGCCCCTCCAAATCATATTCCCAGCACCTTCAGGCAGTCTGATCTGACAGTGAAGGGAATGAAAGAAAGGTCAGCCCAGTTTCAAAAAACATGACTTTGCTCCTGCCATGATTTACCTCGTTGATCAGCAATGTGAAAGTTGCTCGAGAACTGCCCATCTTTTTCTTTAACTGATTTCCTGTGGAAGGATGAGTTAGATGGACCATGATCACGTATACCTTTCCTAGTGAAAGCGCTGGACAAAGCACTTTTGAACTACAAGGCGGACAAAGCGAGGTGAACCAGTTATGGTGGGAAGCGCGGCCGCTCGAAGGTCCCGGAATGAGAGGACAGGGGAGCTAGAGAAAAAGAACATCAGTCATGAGGTTTAGGCTTGTTATCATTGTGGGGGAGAGCATTCCCAAGACAGATGAACAGTGTAAGGAACTCATCTGTTTCAGATGTAATAATAAAGGACATATACAAGCCAGATTGTATATGTCAAGAGTCAGACTGACTATTCCAAGTTCCCAAAAATAAACATTGGAAAATCCAGTGAACAAGCTTGAGGAAGACCCTGAAGTCCAAAGTATTTAAGCTCGACTTGATGAGATTAAACTAAACACTCACAATTAAGATTGTCTTGTCGTCAACGGCCGTCTGCGAGAGATGGAGGTCGATACAGCTGCAGCTGCTACAGTAGTTGGCGAGCGAATGTTTTGGTATCTGCAGGGAGGGCTGCAGCCTGTGAGTCTCAGTGGTACATCAGCCATCTTAGCCATCTATACTGGGGAGGCACTGAAACTATTGAGGATGGCATCTATACCAGTATCATACCAATAGCAGTCAGCACAGCTGCAATTAATTGCAGTGAAAGGACAAAGGTCAAGGCTCCTGGGACAGGTTTGGCTGAAGGAAATCAAGCTAAATTGGCTAGAAATATTCAGCATCACAGATAGGGTTTCCAGGAACATCTATGTAAATACCACAAGGTTGTCCAGAGAGAGTTGGTGTGCATAAAAGGAGTGAAAGCAAAGATCAACATAGAGCCAAGCAACACCAAATTCCTTTTGTGCCAGACATGTGGTGCCTTCTGCTCTACAGAAAAGCATGGAGGTGAAGTTGAAGTGTCTGGACGACCTGGGGGTAATTACTTCAGTACAGTTTTCAGAATGGGCAGCACCAATCGTCCCAGTGTTGAAGAGGGACCGCACAGTCCAAATCTGTGGTGATTATAAGATAGCTATGAACAGGGCTGCTAAATATCCTGGGTGGGATTCTCCGTTGCCCGAGGTGCAAAGGAGGAGCTGCCTGAGGCCTCACGCGTATTTGCAGCGCCTGTCATTTGAGGACCTGCCGGACTGGGCATGCCGTCGGAGACTCCAGCTGAGCAGGGGGACAGTGCGACATATCTGCCAGATCATGGAGCAACTGGCACCGTGGGAGAATGAGGGAGGACACCCGCTCCCGGTATCCGTCAAGGTGATGGTCCTTTACGCTACAGGGTTCTTCCAGGCGCCGAGTGGGGACCTCTCCAGGATCTCACAGAGCTCGGTGCGCAGGTGCATCCTCGCTGTCAGCGAGGCCCCATATGCCCAGTCGGCTCAATACATTCGTTTCAATGTGGACCAAGCCCACCAGGATGCCCGAGAAGCGAGGTTTGTGGCCAATGCCGAAAAGACCCAGGTCCAAGGGTGTTCGATGCGATGCATGACACTCGATGACACTCTATGACACTCTATGAGCACCTGCAGATGACAGGCCGCTCTTCACAAAGCAAAAGGGGTTCCACTCAATGACCATGCAGCTGATTTGTATAATGGAATAAGCCTTTGTGGGTATTCATGGTAACGAACCTTCTTGACTCATCCTCCAGCTCAACCCATTAGTACTAGTATATTCAAGAGGCGGCTAGATGTAGCACTTGGGGAGAATGGGATCAAAGGCTATGGGGAGAAAGCAGGATTAGGCTATTGAGTTGGATGATCAGCCATGATCGTGATGAATGGCGGAGCAGGCTCGAAGGGCCAAAAGGCCTCCTCCTGCTCCTATCGCCTATGTAATTATATATCTAAGTATATGCAGGTTAGGTGGATTGGCCGTGCTAAATTGCCCCTGAGTGTCCAAAAAAGGTTAGGTGGGGTTACGGGGATAGGGTGGAGGTGTGGGGATAGGGTGGAGGTGTGGGGATAGGGTGCTCTTTCCAAGGGCCAGTGCAGACTCGATGGGCTGAATGGCCTACTTCTGCACTGTAAATCCTATGGTTCTATGAACACAATCGATTCCAAAGGGAAATGGTGCAGTATTCGCGATTGGCACTCTGGAGGCTGACAAGCTGCAGGTCCCCCCCCCCCCCCCCCCCATGGGCTGGCCGAAAGAGCTGTCCAAACTTTTAAAGCGTCAAGAGAGAACAGTCAAACCGGCCACTGCTGCCTTGTCCTCCTGCTGCAAATTGCCATGTGCAGTCACATGGTCACTTGGGCATACATGTCCAAAATTCAAACAAACCCCACTCCCCCACGACTCCTCGTGAATCACAATTTTGGGACTATATTGAGTTTCTTTTTCTTTTTTGCAGGCTGCTATTTAATTCCTGGCACCATTGAGAACCTTGACATTTAACCTACTTAGGATTGCAATGAAATTAGCTTTAATGACAGGGAACAGTAGATGATTACAGTTTGTAACCATATTGCGGCATTTAGACAATAAACAATCACCCGCTGTTCACTTATCCCATGCCGACTAACTGCCTGAACTTAGTCCACTGCCTAAATAAAGCCTTGAAATTTACTGGTATATTAGTGCAGTATTTAAAAAGTTTCCATGTGTGACATATTAGCAAAATCAATGTGTGATTAGCATTTGTGGTTGTGGTAAACCACTGTTGCACCTATATTAGGTGATGTAAGGTAGGACCTGTACTACAGGTTCGCCGGTAGTCCCTGCCTGCTGGCTCCGCCCAGTAGGCAGAGTATAAATATGCGTGTCCTCCATTCAGCAGCCATTTCGCCAGCTGCTGTGGGAGGCACCACATCTTAGAGCAATAAAGCCTCAGTTGTATCCAACTCTAGTCTTTGTTCAATTGATCGTGCCTCAGTGGTCTGTGGGCGTCACTGGCCGGAGCAGCATTTATTGCCCATCTCGCGTTGCCTTTGAGAAGGTGGTAGTGAGTTGCCCTCTTGAACTGCTGCAGTCCCTGAGGTGTAGGTACACCGACTGTGCTGTGAGGGAAGGAGTTCCAGGATTTAAACCCAGTGACTGTAAAGGAACGGCGATATATTTCCAAGTCAGGACGGTGAGTGACTTGGAAGGGAAGGCAGTGTTCCTGGGTATCTGCTGCTCTGATTCTAGGTGGTAGCTGTTGTGTGTTCGGGTTCAATTCCAGCCTTGGGTGACTGTGTGTGTGGAGTTTATGCGTTCCCCCTGTATCTACATGGGTTTCCTCCGGGTGCTCCGGTTTCTTCCCACAATCCCAAGGTGTGCATGTTAAGTGGATTGGCCATGCTAAATTTCCCCTTAGTGTTCAAAAGATTGGGTGGATTTACGGGAATGGGCCTGGGTGGGGTGCTCTTTTGAAGGGTTGGTTCAGACTCATTGGGCCAAATGGCTTCATTCTGCACTGTAGGGGTTCTATGATTCTAAGATCCTGCCAAAGAAGCATTGGTGAGTTCCAGCAGTGTATCTTGTAGATGGTACACATGGCCGCCACTGTTCGTCAATGATGGAAGGGTTGAATATTTGTGGAATGGGGGCAAACAAGTGGGCTGCTTTGTCCTAGATGGTGTCAAGTTTCTTGAGTGTTGTTGGAGCTGCAATCATCCAGGCAAGTGGAGAGCAATCCATCACACACCTGACTTGTGCCTTGTAGATAGTGGACAGGCTTTGGGGAATCAGAAGGTGAGTTACTCAGAATTCCTAGCCTTTAACCTGCTCAACTGGCTCATCCAGTTCAGTTTCTGGTCAATGGTAACTCCCAGGGGAATCAGCGAAGGTAATGCCATTGAATTTCAAGGGGTAATGGTTAGATCCTCTCTTGTTGGAGATGATCATTGCCTCGCACATGTGTAGTGCAAATGTAACTTGTCACTTGTCACCCAAGCCTCGATATTGTCCAGGTCTTGCTGCATTTGGACATGGACGGCTTAATTATCTGAGGAGTTGCAAATGATACTGAATATTGTACAATCATCAGTGAACATCCCCACTTCTGACCCTGTGATGGAAGGGAGGTCATTGATAAGGCAGCTGAAGATGGTTGGGCCTAGGACACTACCTTGAGGAATTTTTAAAAATTTGTTCATGGGATGGGGACATCCGTCCCCGAGGGCATTTAAGAATCAACCACATTGCTGTGGATCTGGAGTCACATGTAGACCAGGCCAGGTAAGTCTGACAGATTGCCTTCCCTAAAGGACATGAGTGAACCAGGTGGGTTTTTACAAAAATTGACATCTTCTTTTGTGTCGGGTATGACTCCAGCAAGTAGAGGGTGGCCCCCACTGAATACCATTGATTCCAGTTTTGCGAGGGATTTTAAAAAAAAAATCTTCATGGGATGTGGGTGTCGCCGGCTGTGCCAACATTTATTGCCCATCCCTAATTGCCCTTGAGGGGGCAGTTAAGAGTCAACCACATTGCTATGGGTCTGGAGTCACATGTAGGGCAGACCAGGCAGGGCATTAGTGAACCAGATGGGTTTTTACAACAAACGACAATGGTTTCATGGTTATCATTAGACTTTTAATTCCAGATTTTTAATTAAGTCAAATTCCACCATCTGCCGTGGCAGGATTCGAATCCAGGTCCCCATAGCATTACCCTGAGTTCCTGGTTTACTAGTCCAGTGACAATACCACTACGCCACCGCCTCCCGTTAATTAGAAAAAGAGCCCAAACTGAACATCCATGAGCAGGTTATTTCTGAGTAAGTGCTGTTTGATGGCGCTGTTGGGGAAACCTTCCATCACTTGACTGATGATCGAAAGTGGACTCATGGGGTGGTAATTGGCTGGGTTGAATTTGTCCTGTTTCTTGTGGACAAGACATACCTGGGTAACCTTCCACATTGCTGGGTCGATGCCAGTGTTGTAGCTGTACTGGAACACAAGTCTATTGCCGGAATATTGTCAGGACCCTAGACTTTGCAGTGTCCAGTGCCTTCAGCTTTTTCTTGATATCACGTGGAGTGAATTGAATTGGCTGAAGACTGACATCTGTGATGGATCATTCACTTGGCACTTCTGGATGAAGATGGTTGCGGATGCTTCAACCTTATATTTTGCACTAATGTGCTGGGATCCTCCATCATTGAAGTTGAGGATATTGAGGATGTGGAGCCGCCTCCTCCAGTGAGTTGTTTTATTGCCCATTTCCATTTACTGCTGGATGTGATAGGACTGCAGAGCTTAGATCTGATCCGTTGGTCATGGGATTGCTTAGCCATGTCTATCATTTGCTGCTTATGCTTATGTTTGGCACGAAAGTAGTCTTGTCTTGTAGTTCCACCCCAAGTTGACACCTAATTTTTAGGTATGCCTGTTATAGCTCCTGACATGTCCTACTGCACTCTTCATTAAACCAGTGTTGATCCCCTGGTTTGGTGTTAATGGTAGAATGGGGGATGTGCCAGGCCATGAAGATACAGATTGTGGTTGAATACAATTCTGTTGCTACTGATGGCCCACAGTCTCTTGGATGCCCAGTCCTGAGCTGCTAGATTTGTTCAAAGAACATCCCACTTAGCACGATGGTAGTGCCACTTTGTCTCCACGTGCACTGTGTGGTAGTCCCAGTCCAGCAGCGATATCCTTTAGGACCCGGCCAGCTCGGTCTGTGGTGGTGCTACCGAGTCACTCTTCATGATGGACATTGATGGCGCAGCACAGTGGTTAGCACTGTTGCTTCACAGCGCCAGGGACCCGGGTTTGATTCCTGGCTTGGGTCACTGTCTGTGTGGAGTCTGTACGTTCTCCCCGTGTCTGCGCGGGTTTCCTCTGGGTGCTCTGGTTTCCTCCCACAAGTCCTGAAAGACGTGCTTGCTAGGTGAATTGGACATTCTTAATTCTCCCTCTGTGCACCCGAACAGGCGCTTCAGTGTGGCGACTGGGGGATTTTCACAGAAACTTCATTGCAGTGTTAATGTAAGTCTACTTGTAACACTAAGAAAGATTATTATTATTATTGAAGTCCCCCACCCAGAGTACATTCTGCGCCCTTGCCGCCCTCAGTGCCTGGCTTTTTGTTACTTTGGGTGTATTTTGTATCAAATGTGTGTGTGCTTTTCCAGTTCTAGCAGTGCCAGGTGCAATTTTGGTTGAAGTATTTGCATGTATGTAGGGAGTGTTCACTTGCAATTTGCAGAATGTGACATTGATCAGTAGGTAATGTTGTTTTGACACTGGTGCTGCCATTTTGGAGTTCAACACTCGAGGTAATGCCTTCTTGTAATCTCACACAAGTCAACACACACTCAGCAGGTGGAAGGCACCACCCTGCCTCCAAACCGACACTAGTTTAATAAAATCATCAACTATTTTTACGTCTGCATGGGTCTCACCCCCACAACCCAAAGATGTGCAGGGTAGGTAGAATGGCCATGCTAAATTGCCCTTTAATTGGAAAAAAATAATTGGGTACTCTGAATTTTTTTAAAAATCAACTATTTCCACGTCATTTACAGATTGATTTATACTGTCTGTTGCTAAGTTTATAGAAATGTTTGGTAATATCCAGATTTCTGCACAAATAACTTGTTGCCCAGAGATGGGTGAAGTGACATGGACTCCTCTTGGCCCACAGCATGATGGAGAGAATGGGCAGAGGTGACACAGAGCAGGACTAGTTGCTGGAAGAAGGAGGATGGGGAAGGAGATGAGCTCTCAGCAGGAGACCATATCGTTGAGGCTATACAGGGACCAATTCTCCTTCCCAGACCTCAGTGAGAAACAGATGTTTCCACCTCATTGGCACTGGCACTACTTCAGGCACTAACTGCAGCCTCAAAACAGAGCGAGATGATTATGGCCATGATCTGTCTCCTTCCAGGCTGAAACAAGTGATATTTGCAACAACTCTATTATGTCATCCACAGTTTCAAAAAGGAGGTTCTGTATGCAAATAGGGCTGACTTTATTACATTCTCTCTTGCAGAGCGAAGCAGGTGGAGTGAGCACATGGATTGGTGTGGATGGTGCAGGGTGTCATTGACTGTGCACACTTTGTCCTGTGGGTGCCTTGTGACAACTCTAAGGTGTACTGCTCAAGAGATTCCCTCATCTGGTCTGCAATCATAAGTGGCATGCAATAGCTTCAATACCTGGTATCCAAGTGGCCTTTAGCCTTTGTACAGTTCACCTAGAGGGCCCCATAGCCTACTGTGACTAGAGAACCTGTCTCCTGTCTATCTGCTGCAACAAGGCATAGAGAGCAGTGCTAATAGACCTGGTATCCAAGTGACCTTCAGCCTTTGTACAGTTCACCTCAAGGTCCTCAAAGCCTACTGTGTCGAGAGAACCTGTCTCCTCCTGCCTATCTGCTGAAACAAGGCACAAAGAGCAGTGTTAAAGGACTTAGTCCTTGTTGTACCTTAAATCAGTGTTCTTCCAGCACATGCACTCTTCTGCAACCATTTCCAGCACCTGCTCCAGTCAGAATGGAGCCCCTTTAAGATTTGCAGGTTACTTTTAACTGTTGCAGTGTTGCACAAATCTCAGCCCCTTGCTAATTTGTCCAGTCACTTAGCAGCTCATTTTGTGTTGGCTGCATGCAACTATCATGCCTGCCTTCTGCCTGCAGTGGAAGCAACAAATATGGGTTAATTATGCATGACCGTTCTCAGGCCCTGTCCAATTTCAGGGCCAATCCCATTCATATCAAAAAAATGTTTCAAGGCGTTTCACAAATAAGCACTCAACTAGAAAGGGTCCAATTGTGAACAGTGACTGAAGGTGAACTCGCTGAGATCGGCTTTTGAAGGATTTTAAAGGCGGAGGAGAATGATGGATGGGATGTGAGGTGAAAAGCCGTGCTTGGAGTTGAACCAGATTTGAAGATTTGTAACAGTCCAGTTCAGCCTGAGAATGTTTCAGGCAGGGGATGGAGCCAGTGTCAAGGAAATAGGGTCTAAAGAAAGTGACTTCTGTCTTCCTGATGTTGATGTTTCAAGAATACAAACTTTGCATTCAAATTAATTTCTAATTGACAAATTTATTCACCTTGCTTGTAACAAAAATGTAGAGGCTGTTTTCAAATTGCTGATAATAGTTGTGCCTGCTTGCCTCCTTGCTTAATGATAGACTGGGGCTGGAATTTCAAAGGCTGCAGAGGGTGGGGTGGGAACAGGCGGCCCAGGCAATTTTGCCGCTGTGTCGACATTCGCATTTCAAGACCTCCATGCTCAAATTTCACTTGAGGCAGTGGGAGAGCCAACCCAACATGTTTAACTGGTCAATGAAGGCCTTCATTGACTACATTAGCATCTCCCTCCAGAGGCAGAGTGCACGCATCAATGGAGTGGGGATGGGATCGAGAAATCCTCAGCAACAAGTAGTGAGGGAGGAGATGCTATCACTGTGGGGAGGGTTCAAGCATTGGGACAGAGGCAAACAGCAGGCACCAGAACAAAAGACTGTGAGATGGCAACAACAGAGGAGCATTGAAGAGGGAGAACACAGAGTTGGCAAGAACAAGGGAACTTTGAAGGGAATGGTAACAGGCCCAGGGGAACACCACCTCCTGAACGTTTCCCTCTAAACTACACACCATCCTGAAATAAATCGTCATTCCATCATTGTTGCTGGGTTAAAATCCTGGAGCTCCCTTCCTAACAGCACTGTGGGTATACCTACACGACTGCAACAGTTCAAGAAGATGACTCCCTCCCATCTTCTCAAGGGCAGCTAGGCATACGCAACAAATGCTGGACATCCCATCCATTAATCAATAGAAAACTTTACCTTCGAAAGCAGATGCAAATATCACACTGGGAAATCAACTTAAATGGACAGAAACAATTCGAGCACAATAATAATTATCTTTATTGTCACAAGTAGGCTTACATTAACAATGCAATGAAGTTACTGTGAAAAGCCCCTGAAAGAGCATGACATTCCCCTCAACTCCAACCCCCAGTCCACCTCAGAAGATGTTGCTGAGGACCCACTGGACATAAATACATCACTGTGTTCACCTGCACTCTCCACTTGTGCAAAGATACACACCCTGGTGGGTTAGATACTTAGATTAGACTTCGGGTCCCAATCTGGGGATCACCTTACTGACACATAGAACATAGAACATACAGTGCAGAAATGAAAAATGAAAATTGCTTATTGTCACAAGTAGGCTTCAAATGAAGTTACTGTGAAAAGCCCCAGAAGAAGGCCATTCGGCCCATCGAGTCTGCAATGACCCACTTAAGCCCTCACTTCCACCCTATCCCTGTAACCCAATAAACCCTCCTAACCTTTCTGGTCACTAAGGGCAATTTATCATGGCCAATCCACCTAACCTGCACGTCTTTGGACTGTGGGAGGAAACCGGAGCACCCGGAGGAAACTCACGCAGACACGGGGAGAATGTGCTAACTCCGCACAGACAGTGACACAGCGGGGAATCGAACATGGGACGCTGACGCTGTGAAGGCACAGTGCTACCGTCCTGCCCACATCTTCCCAGGAGTCAGACGCAGTGACAGCTCAGACCTGTGACACTCGGAGGACTGCTGGACAACAGGACCCTGCTGAGTCTGGGTCCGATGATGAGACTTTGCAATTGGCCATTGCACACATGCTTGAAATGCAAAGGCCGGCAGGAAGCACATCAGGCACAGTCGTAAGGGCAGTTAACAGACTAGAACAAAGTTGTTCTCTTCGATGCTATGGCTCCCCCGTTCGAGTGCCTCAAGGCCTCTATGGGAGGGGTGACGGCCACCTTAAAGACCTTGGTCCAGTAGTTTCTGCCAGCTTTGCGCTCATATCTGCATTCCATCACTTTAAACATATGTGGGATCCATCAGTGGCCCAGCTAAAGGGAGCCAGGGCAGCTCGATTTCCTTCCGAATACCCCTTCTCATCAAGGGGTCAGTGACGGGCCCTTAAGTACCCAAAGAGAGGAGGAGCATCTGCAGGACACCATGAGCGCATCCACACAGGACTCTGCAAAGGTGTCCAACCATTCCCAATCTCCTCTGAATGTTACTCCATCAGCTTTAGCTGCTCAGGCTGAAGAGGGTGCACCTGCCCCACAGCAGAAATCCCTCCAAGTGCCAGGCCTCTAGAGGTCACCCGCCAAAGTCAACTCAGACAACATAGACATAGCAGTCTGCAGGCTGCCTCCACATCCACGGCGGCTGTTGGGGTTGTACCCAGGCATGGTGTTGAGTGCGTAAAATTAACAAATTCTGATTGCACACTGGTAACATGGTTACTCATTCACTGTGTATACAAAGAACATTTATAAATACAGGTTTATTTCACAACCCAAAGTCTCAGGATATGAAAGCATCTTGTATGTGAATCAATGTGCTGTCTTAATTCAAGGGTGACCGATGCTCCCAATCCTCAGAGGTCTGCCTCGTGTGCCTTAGGTTCAGGTACTGTTTAGCAAATTTGTGTTAGTCACTCGCCGCTTGAGTCATCGAAGGGAGATGTAGAATCCAAATGTGCGTTCAGGTAGAAAAATGCTCTTGTGAGCCTGTTGGTAGACTTACAAGTTGCCCCAAGCCCTAATGTCTTATTGTAAGAAAGTGCACTCTGAGTCAGGGTTCCCAAATCGATCACATTGCATTTGACTCTTCAGAACATTTCTCAGCTGAGTCTTGACCTCCATGTCTTCAATCTCAAATAATTAGGGCTCCCCTTGCATAGGACCAGGTTTCCATTAGTGTGTTTCTCCCACACACCATCAGACCCCTCCCCTGGCCATTCTTTCTCCAAAGTTGTTATTCAAGTGCATCGTTCCATCGTGCTGACAACATGGCGCTGCTGCACATGTATAATGTGACCAGCTTCCAGCTTCCTCCAGTCACACGTCACATATGTCCGATCATCCTGGAACCCCATGTTGTGAGGGCACACTTCCCTCCGGTCACTGCCCAGCCTTCCCTTTAACCCTTCCGGAGCCCATAGTTACCGCGGCCGACATTCCTGTCCTTCTTGTGGATGTCGCCATGTGTCATGTGGACGTCACCCCTCCACATCCGGAGGCCGTAAGCCTCCCATCCCCAGGACGCCCATGTGTGAAAAACTGACCACGTCCTGCACACCATGCTGTACACGATTCCCCTTGCACAGGCTCATCTCCCCCCTTCCTGAATCAGCACCAAGACATGCACGCTATACATTGCCTTGTAGCGTGGAGTGCGCTGCATCAGAATGAGTTTCAACTTCTAACCCTTTCCATTTGCCAACAGTTCCCAGAGTTCAAGATCAACTGACACTTACCCTAGTTCTGAACCTTTGTGCACCACTTCCCTCGGTGCAATACTAACCCTCACCCACCCCCCTCACGAGTCTGTTTGCGCCCTTTCCATTTCGGGCTCCAGCTCTGCGAGCCTCAATCATTCCTGTGCTTGTCATTCCCTCCCACCTTCCTTTGTTCCTCAAGACCCACACTCACCTTCTCCCTGCCCAGCATGCCTCATAATTCCCCACCCCCTCTCCTAGCCAGGTCTCGCCTGGTGGGGTACAACCTTGCCTGTGTGCCCCAACACCCTCGCCTGAGACACCACAATGAAGGACGACCAGCGTGCCACCCTGAAGCAAAACAGTTTCTCACCTGAGAGAAACCAGTGTTCTATTTTAAAGCTTTCCACTTCTGGAACCATGTTATATTACGGAATTGTAATATAAATATTACTTTTTTGTCTTGCCGAGTTGTATTAAATTCTGATGATAAACAGCCGAAGTCTTCCAGGTGATGACAAATTATTTATTGAGTAATATAATAATAAACTCGTGAGTTCTTTCTCTTCATACTTTGACTAGTAAAACAAGTAAGTAAGATTGGATTAACAATTATGATAATACACTACACTCTGATCTGATCATGTCTTCACTCTAGCTGTTCTCCACACACGCTAACTAAAGAAAGAGCAGGAAACTCCTTTTATATGTCCTGTTAGTGTTGCCATCCAGTGATCATCTGTCTGTGCTGACTTCACATTAACTAAACATGTATAACACATACATAATCACTGCAGCCAGTGGTCAGGAGTCAGAGCAGCAGCGAGAGATGGCAGCAGTGCTGTTACAAGTAGGCTTTGAATGATGTACACACCTCAAAGTCGCGAGTGAAGTGAAGGAGAGCAGACAGAAGCCACTTATATCCAGTCGTGACTCAGACCGATCTAATTGCCCACTGGCGCGGCACTCAACTTGGAGGCAGAATGTGATTCTGCTGAGTTGTGGTTTTAATGAGTATTCATGACATGCTAAAATATGTAAATACAGTTCTCAACATGGATCAGCAGGATAGTCGTGCTGACATTAGGCGGGCATGAAAACCCTGAGGGGAAAGTTCCGACATGTTTTCCCGCCAGCGGATATTTGAGCACCCAGAGGAAACCCACGCAGACATGGGGACAAAGTGCAAACTCCACACAGTCACCGGAAGCTGGAATTGAACCCGGGACCATGGAGCTGTGAGGCAGCACTGCTAACCACTGTGCCATCGTGCCGCCCCTTCACGCCCGATTTTGCGCTCCCGCTCACCATGATTCCCACCACTGGTGAGACCAGAAAATTTCACCCAGCGTCCAGGCACAACAAATCTTCCAGTGAGTATTATTTCAACTGACATTGCTAGGTGCTGTCACAAGATGGAGTATAACCTAAGCTTAGTTAATAATGACTGGACTCCTCTCAATCAGTATTGTTGTTGGTACCATAACAAAATTGGGAATGTCCTTACTTTTATTTAACTTATGGATGGTAGAGTATTGTTAATTGATTAATTGAGAAGAAAAATAGTTATTTGGGATATATACTGTTACTGTATCACTCAGTGATATAGATCATGAAATATCTTTCTGTTATTCGAAAATCTCTCATCTGTAAAATTTATTCAAATATGTGGACTGCGAATAATTTCCTACTCTCAAACTGCCTCAGGTGTGTTTGCAAAACAGTGGGTTTAAATAATTTATCACAAAGCCAATTCAAGCTTCTTTTCCTTGAACAAAAAGTGTTTTAACCTTTCGAGCATCTCAGCAATAGTTGCCATTTTGAGTACTTTTGGACTCCAGAAGAGCACTCTGCATGTTTGGATGCAAAAGACCATGTCAAAGATTGGTCAGGTTGCAATATAATGAGTTGGTCCTCCCAGATTAGGTTATCAGTCAGCTGTAGAATTTATCTATAAAGGCAGTGTTCAGTTCAATGACGAAAACAATTTCTGCAAATTTATATAAACCTCCAAAAATGTATTTCAGCATTCTTTCCAAAGAGCACTTAACTTCTTAGTGGAAGGAGTTAAAAGATGAGACAGATCACATTTGGCAGCAAGAAATGTAATTGGGTCGTGCGGATAAATTATGTGGAATAAATAGGAACAGCAGGACGGTTAGAATTAAAGTGCTCTTCTTATTTTAATTATTGAGCTTTTGGTGCTCAACGTAGTTGTTTCGAGTTAATATTGCCAACATTGACATATTTCTGATATCTAAATACATTTATCACTGTAGCGTTTGTGGGTGACGACAAGCTGAATTTATTTGACAGCAAGATAAAAATTCCCCTGGATATGCCAGCAATCTAAGGCTTAGATAGCCCTTTCTGGTTATTATTTCTATTCATGCGTATGTTCCCCACATATTAAGAAACACAAACTTCACCCTATTATGTAGATATACAATCCAAGCTTCAAAAATAACCAAATTTACCTTTTGGACACTCTGCATTGCAATATCAAGTGGGGCATAGAAAGAGTCGCAAAACTGTATGTTTCAGCAGAGATCGATTCATGAAATTAATTGTACCTGAGGATCAACAACAAAAATTACTACTTTGTAACTGTCAGTCTCTGTCACCACTTTATTTTTCAGTCTCAGCTGCATCGGTTGCGCACTAAACCCACTTAATCTAGGACGGTGGTCACAGTCAGGGCCCCTACAGTTTCAGGTTCAACTAGCATTCTTCACGCTATTGTCAGCGCTGCATGTGCATCAGTTAGATGGTAAAATGTGGTCAGCCAACGTGAAGTCAGAATATGGCTGGGAGATTGCCTGTGCTCAAACACATCTATTCACGCCAGCCATTTCCTTTCAGCCTCTTTTGTGGTCTTTTCAGGAGGAGAGGGTCAGAAATTACTGTCTGTTTACTGAGATTAGAGGATCGGCTTCTTTACCGAGGGAAAAAAAAATCAAAGAACAACTTGGACTTGAAAATAAAACACAGCTGTAAAGATTTTTCTTGTTTCTTAAAATAGTCATCAACTCATATTCTTGGTACTGCGGCATCCGAACCTCGAGTTTCCTCGTTGTGTTCTTACAAATTCCACAGTTCGTCTTCCTTCGCACTCATCAGTATTCAGGCAATGCAATCTCTGCATACTTATCATTCAATAGTTTGGACAATAATCTGACACAGTCAATATCATTGTACTAAAATCTCACCCTGTTCAGCTAAAAAAACAATAAAGGACAATGAAAATCTGAACTGAAAAAACAACAGTGAATGAATTAAAACACAAACATTTAAAAGTGAAAGAGAGCGATCTGCTCCAAGTGGAGCTCAGTTATCAGAACCCGTCTGAAAAATGGTTGCCTTTAAAATTTTAACCCTGGACTTTATTTCCTTTACAAATACTGACACTGAGTTTCTTATTTCCGGCAATTTCCCTTTTTATCTTTCAAAGTTGTTCTCTGCAGTACCAAATAAAAGAGTTGGCGACTCCAATGGATGTCTAAACTTACACTAGACCTTAAATTTCGCTTTTCTCAACACCAGTCTGTCAGTCTACATTTGATTTGCATCATGTTACAGTGAAAGTGAAAGTCGCTTATTGTCACAAGTAGGCTTCAAATGAAGTTACTGTGAAAAGCCCCTAGTCGCCACATTCCGATGCCTGTTCGGGGAGGCTGTTACGGGAATCGAACCATGCTGCTGGCCTGCCTTGGTCTGCTTTCAAAGCCAACGATTTAGCCCTGTGCTAAACAGTTAAAGATTGCACTGGCCAGGAATTCTTAGCCCCAGCTTCAATTAAAGTGAACAAATGGATACCGCATAACTAGTTTGAGAATATTATTTCAATCAAGCTCTCAAATGATGTGATCGACAGAATAATCAAACAAAATGCTGCTCATCACAGGTATACCCATGATTTTGTGCAAACCCATTAGTAGTCCAAGCAATCCTTACTTGTATGCACTTGCTTACCACAATTCCAGTGAAAGACTAACACTTGTGCATTGTGTCTAAGATTAACTATGGCTGGGTTGTACATCATGTTTGGACATTAACGGAGCCCAGTACAAATAACCATAGAATCTATAAACCAGTTTCATTTTCGCTGGCCTTATTTACATGACCAAAAATGAAACAGGAATGGTTTTAAATGTGCTTGCAGAGGGATGCTTTAATTTGGGTTCGATTTGAATAAGGAGCTCCATGATGTTTGTACAATGTGAGTTAATTAGAATGAGCCCTTAATTTGGACTGATTCCATATAATTGGGGCTTTAAGCTGTTGGCACCACGCAAAAGAATGGATTAGACAGAAATCCCTCGTATAGTTGTTTCTTGATAAGCAAAGCACATTTGCCTGTGGCAAATTGTGTTGGATAAACAAGGCTTCCGGACACACAATCCAATCTGCATAAAGAGCATACATAAGTGGTAAGTCTGATTATCAGAACTACTGGATGGAGTTTGAGGATGTACTTTCACCAGTATCTTACTTTGATGCAAACAGGAAAGCTGGGAGGTAGGCGGAAGTGGGGAGGTTTGTTACAATGTTTTCACAGTGCCTAATCCAAATCCCAGGCAGCTTTTATTACTTTGCTGGTCTCTTCCCTTGCTCCTTTTTTTCCCTGCCTGTCTATGCTTAGACAGTATATCACCAAGAACGTTATTTTCAAGGTTGTGTTGCTGATTCCTGCTGTGCACAGCAGGATTCTCTTTAAAAAAAAACCTTGCTTGTCAGTATGAGAGGAGACACAGGTGGTTGAGGCTGATCAGACCCTATCTGAGGAAAACACTTGCCAAAACATCCTTAGCATGTTGCACTCATTATCTCTGTTTTAGAAGAACAACGTGTGTCATTATAAGTCTGCCCGTTCTGCAGTTGAGGCATAGTAATGCCACGGCATGGAATAGACAAATGCATACTTCAGTTGTCCCAATTGTGAAAGGCCTCTTTATACCATGCAGGTGGCCTGAGACACTTGATGTAATACTAATGGGATAACATGTCTGCAGGATATGTCTCTTTGAGGCAAAAGATGCTTACAACAGGCGAGAAGTCATTGCTTGGTTGCCTATGTTGCAAAGATTTTCTCCCCCCGCCCCGTTTCTCTCTGTTTTTTACTCCTGGCATGCCAAGGAAATTTTGACTGGAATGAGGAGAAGGGGCATAAAGGAGCTGTAAGGGTGCAAAGGTGCTTGGTGTGGGTCAGCAGTACATGTGGAATATATTGATAAGGGATCATTTGTGGTATGTGCACTTTTATATCAAATGTGGCAACTGATACTGTTGACTATGTCCTTAAGGTGAGTTATCTTCTACACTTCTCCTTGGCTCTGAAAGCACTGTATGCGGCATTATGTAGTCCTGACCCTGGCTGCCGCATCTTACCAGGTTATCTGCACTCCTATCCTCCAGGGAGGATGCCCTGAACGGCCAAACAAGACAAACCTCCACCCATTGCTCGCAATGGCAATGGTAATTTACAGGGGCTGTTTAGCACAGGGCTAAATCGCTGGCTTTGAAAGCAGACCAAAGCAGGCTAGCAGCACGGTGCAATTCCCGTACCAGCCTCCCGAACAGGCGCCGGAATGTGGCGACTAGGGGCTTTTCACAGTAACTTCATTTGAAGCCTACTTGTGACAATAAGCGATTTACATTTCATTTCATTTCAATTTCACTTTGCTAGCTGGGGGACAGGAGGCTCAAACGCTGTTCCACTGCTTTGCAATAGGCCCTAAATTGCCATTGATTTCCCACCACAGTTATGGTGGGAGGTGGAACAAATTACCTCAGGAGGTCCAGGGCCATTTAGAGCTGTTGCCTCCCTCCCCTATTATTTTGTCATTCGCTGGCTTTAGCCAAGCATTTTACTTTTTACCCAACCTTTAGAAAGATGGAAATGCATTTTGTTTTAAATACTTACACTCTCCACACAGTCTGCAACAATGTTTACACTACTATGTGGTGACTTGTCTTTAATGTGTCTACATCTCTTCAAAGCTGTAGCTTTAAGAGCTGATGAGGCACAACCCACTGTCTAGGGTTTCCCCATGGTGAGCTCACAGAGCCAGGCTCAGGCAGGAGCTTCATAAATCTCCCGTTAATTAGACCTGGCCCAGGAGTTTTGCATGGTAGGAACTTGACAAGTGTTCAGCATTGCACTTTGGTCCCACCACCCATAGCATCAGGACCAGAAATAAACCTGCTTTGCAGGTTAAGCAAAGCTGTTATGAAGTTGTTCACGTATTCCCTTTGCTTAAAGCTATCAAAGTGTTACAGCTATATTTTTTCGAAACGTGATTGATTGCCAGCAACGCTCCCTATTTCTATGGTTACTGTCGGGTGAAATATTCATCATCTGCTATGTGATCGCATTTCTCTGTGAACTAACAGCAGACGTGAACCCTTTGACCTATCGCCCTGCAGAGGAGCAAAAGCTCAATCAGGAGGGCTGAACGAATTTCAAGTTATATTCTTTTCAGATGAGAATGGAAGCAAAGATAGCAAGGTTACCCTGGTACTTCTGCCTCAAACACCACAATTTTGCCTCGGATCAAGTTGAACAGGTGGAGTAACAAGATTTTTTTTGAAAGATTTCTTTTCCTTCCGTACCATTAAGTAGAGTAGCAGTGCTTACTTTTTAACCTTTATGCTGCACAAATGTCCCTTATTCTGAATTGATGACATATTTTTGCCTGAACTGAAAAATGTTCCAATTATATATCACCCTCCTGTATCAGATTGTTCCTTTTAAGTTAATGTTCAGGCCTTATGGACTGAGCAGTACCTATGCACCACAGATACTTAAAATTCTCCAGGCCCTGTATTTATAGGCGCTGTACTTAAATTAACCAATATCTAATTGGATTTGAAGCTATCTGATGTTTTAGGCATTAGCCTGCAATAACCCTCTTTACCTTGCAAAATCTCATCTGATCCCAAATGTACAGGCTCGAGGATCGTTAGGAATACTTAATGACTGAAACTACAGCAACCAGAGAGAGATTCCGCTACAGTGGCGGACATCTTAGAACTGTTTCAGCTCTTTCAAATTCTCCTGCTATTTCACAGACTGCAGCATGATAGGATGAGAGGCTATAAATATTACCGTTTCTCACACCAGCCTCAATAGCATAGACAAGGCTTAACCTGTTAGAGCAGCCAGGAAGAGAAATGCTGGAGTCATGAAACTACAAAGGGCGAAGGCTTTGAGGGAATGATCGACTCAGAAAAGGAGAAAGAATGAAAACAATAGAAATGGTAGGGCCATATCTGAGTGAGCTGCTGGGGCAGCAGCTGGATGCCTTTCTCTCGTGGGTGGAGGAGAAACTAGTCCAGTGTTTCCAATCATGATCGCTGTCCAAAAACTTCCTCTTGGGAATGAACTTGAATGGATTTCGGGTGCTAACCATGTGGGACTAAGCTTTCCTTTGCACATTTGGAAAGCTAGAGATCAGTTTCATACGAGTCTTGCACATGAATAATGACCATTTTGGACCCTTTGGAGCCTAGCAATGTCCATGTTCACAGCAGGGGATCGAGAGAAGAATTTGAGAAAGACAACACACAGTAGCACCGAGTGAAGAAAAAGAGTAATGTGTGTGCGTGTGTTTGAGCATGTGTGTGTGGGTTTAGATCCATGTTTGTTGATGTGTGCGTTTCTGATGTGTGTGTACGTTGGAAAGTGGGGAGATGTAAAATGAAATCTATATGTGACCTCTTGATTCCAACTGCCCTGCCCTGTTGAATAGTCATCTCTGAGACCTTGATAACTAACGAACATATATGATAAAAATAATTTTTTAAAAAAATCAAAGTTTCTTTAATTCCTGCATTATCTTTCTCCAGTGGCTCAAAGCAGCATCTCGGAGATTAATCTTTAATTTGTGGAAACTCCAAGCCATTCTTGGACAGTTGCCAACCCTATTTTGAAAATAGATGTGAATGGCTGCACAGTAGCACAGTGGTTAGCACTGTTGCTTCACAGTGCCAGGGTCCCAGGTTCAATTCTCGACTTGGGTCACATCTGCAATTTCTCCCTGTGTCTGCATGGGTTTCCTCCGGGTGCTCCGGTTTCCTCCCACAATTCCCGAAAGACATGCTGTTAAGTAATTTGGATATTCTGAATTCTCCCTCTGTGAACCCGAACAGGCGCTGGAGTGTGGCAATAATAATAATAATCTTTATTGTCACAAGTAGGCTCACATTAATACTGCAATGAAGTTACTGTGAAAAGCCCCTAGTCGCCACATTCCGGCACCTGTTCGGGTACACAGAGGGAGAATTCAGAATGTCCAAATTTCCAAACAGCACGTCTTTCGGGACTTGTGGGAGGAAACTGGAGCGCCCGGAGGAAACCCACGCAGATACGGGGAGAACGTGCAGACTCCACACAGACAGTGACCCAAACCGAGAATCGAACCTGGGACCCTGGCGCTGTGAAGCAACAGTGCTTACCAATATGCAATCGTGCTGCCCGCGGTTTTTCACGGTAACTTCATTGCTGTGTTAATGTAAGCCTACTTGTGAAAATAAGGACTATTATTATTATTATGTTAACTAAAGCAAATAGAAGGACATAAATGGATTTCTCTCCTTCAGATGTATTTCTTTATTAACGATAATGAGGTCTGTCTTTATGCAATAGATTCATTGTTAATAATGTTTGAAATCTTTAAGTGATACACTCACAGCAAACTGCAGTGCATATTATATCACCTGTTTATAATCAGGCTACTGATTATAAGTTTATGTCAGTCAGTGGACTGTAACCACATTTAAATTTGTTTAACACGCATATTTGCTTTAAAGTAGGTGGAAAGTAATGAGTGTGATGCATCCAAAACACAGTGTCACAAAAGTGTGATTATTCAGTTTGTAATGACAAATTATTCTGCTTTCTTTCGTGAATTGGCACAAATGTATTTTAAATTGGTTTCCGTTTGTGTCATCAGCACATATCGATCAAATGCATTCCCATTTTCAGTGAACGCAGAGGTCCGAGGCTTTGGAACAGATGAGGGATTTGCAGATAATTTGTGTTGATTGCATTTCGGGCGGCAGTGACCAATAATGTAGCAGATACTGGTGGAATAACAAACAACAGCAATACACCAAGGGGTGGAAAAATCAAACTTGAGTCACCACTTCAGTGGCCATATCTATTTGTCTTGTTAAAATGAATACTCCAGCATTTTGTTTAATGCTGGAATAGGGGACGGACAGCTGATTAAAGTAGTCTGCTGTGCCTCGTGCCTTAATCAGCTCCAGACCCATTATCCCTGCACAGAACACATTGGAACATTCATTCTAACTGTTAAGTTACGTCACAATTTAATTTGATTTTCCATTAAGTTATAACATTTCAGCTTTTTCGAGAAATGCAGGATTCTACCAAGCAATGATGCCTATTCTTGTGGTTACTCTGCTACTAATATCATTCAATCGCATGCTAGCACATACCAATGGGGGAGGGGTTGCTGATTTTCAGCTCTAGGCTGCATGTGGCCTTCTTAGTGGATGCGATGGGGCAACAGAGGTCTCACTCGGCTGGAGAGCCAGCAAGAGCCTTTGTTGCCTCTTTTCAAGATGGCCTGCTGGATTAAGTACAAACGAATACCTAACAAGGGAGGGGGACAGTTGAGTGGTAGGATTACAGGAGGGTGGCAAAAGGGGGCAGCATGGACAGAGCTTCTCCCTCAGTGGACACCCCATTTCTGATGCCGGGTCCCTTAATCAGGTATAGAGTGTCTTTGAATGAGGCCCCTTACTGTCGTCGTCCCCTCCTCCTCCAGAGCCCATAATTAACCCCGACAGGTTTTGCATCTTGGGCTTCCCACATGGTGAGTCCCTGCTCACCACTGGTTGAATAGCAGCAGCAGGTTGAGCCCCTCAAATGGACATTAATTGTCCATTTAAGGACCTCAGTTGGTAGTGAGATGGGAAGACTGTCCAAGAGCCTTCTGGACAAGGACTTAATTGGGTGCAGGCGGGAAGGCAATAGGGTATCCACCCACTGCCATCCAGCCTGATTCAGTGCCTCCCCACTACCAAACACCATGGGGGAGGGCATTTATCGTTTCTTCTCTGTAAAACAGGCAGCCAGCAATTGAAAGTTGGAGAGGGTGGATCATTCCGTCCACACCACTAACAACCTTGGTCCCCCGATAGAATTTTCAGAGGGGTCCATAAATGGATGGGTGGCTTGTCCCCCGGGAGGCGACTTAAATATGCAAATCATTTGTTCTAAGCTGACGCTCAAGACCTGACTGCAGGTTTCAGGTCCAAATGGGTGTACCTTCTACCCAGTTATAGCAAGGCATTGAGCAGCCTAATCCTGTAGGAGGCTGCCTTAACAAAAATCAATACGACCAAGGAAGCTTTTAGTTTTTTGGGTTACCCATGGGAATTATGCGCTGAATGAATGAGCTTTAAGGTAGCTCATGGTCTGCTGATGGCTGGTTGGCTCAATGCCTGACATCAGCAACACCGGGAGCTCACTCTGCCAACCTTATATCTGTCTATGAGCGCCACTTGGAAACTACCCCCTCTACGCCATTCTCACAAGGCTGCAATTGTAGAGCAATTAGGACAAAAAAAAGTCCTAATGTAGTTAAATGTAATTTCCAGGGAGACCCTTTTTACACTGTCACCTTGCATCAGTGCCCTCAAAACTCAATTTGTAAAACCTTTTATTTCACACACACAACACCCAGATTTAATTTATTTGATAAACATTACTGCAATATTATCTTTGCTCGTGCTTATGCAAGATGCCATTAAGAGTCTCATGGCTAATTTATCCATCCACCCATTGTAAACAGCATTCATGCCCCATCAAAAGCCTAAGCAATCAAATCGCAGATGCTACGAGGAATCAGATTATCACACTGCATCAAATTTTTCATTGCCATGATTGCCAAATATATGTTGCATTTATCAAGGTTTTCCAGTGCCTCTCATGCTTATAAATTTAACCTGGCTTCCAGTCAAGGCCAGTTAGTGTCACCTCACAGTAGCAGTCAAAATTAGCATGCAAGCTATGTCATAGAAGATCACAATCCAATAAAACTATGTGTCCTCTGGCGCAGCTGAAATATTTCCAAAGATTAATGATCTGAAATGTTACACCGCAATTTATTATATGAAACTTCAAGGGAAGAAAATGGGATTCTAAAAAACTCTTTCCCAAATCCCTGCCTGAAAGCTGTCAGAGGGTAATAATCAGCATGGAAGCTATCATCAGTCTTGTTAGTTCATGGTTTCCATAAGGAATTTCTTTGACTCAGCCTTCAGAGGGCAGGTCAGCCAAGAAACCCTGGGGATCTGCCCTGTAGGACAAGACTAACACAACCTAAACCCTTTTGGAGCTCACTACATTGTCTTTCCTCTGCATTGGTTTAAACGCATCAATCAAATGAATTTTAAAATATCGCTGTTTGCAAGAGATTCTGCTATTTGATGTGAGTGTGGCCAAACAATTACAAGCCAATGAGTCCAACACAACTCAGGCTTTTGTCTATCTTCAAAATAGTTAATTAACTGCTAAGATTAAAAAATGCTTCACAGTTCACGAGGATTTTAGTAAAGTACAATGGCAGATGCATAATTCTTTCTTGTATAATGGCCACTTGAACTGTGAAAAACAGCCCGCCATACAATTAGCAAACTTTGTCCTGCCAAATTTGGGTTGTGTGTGGAAAGGGGATTTTGGAGCTATATTACTCCAAGGGGAAGTATTAATAGTCGCAGGTCTTCAACTTGTGGAGGGAGCAATTTGTGCTGATGAATTAGAAGCATCATACAACATTTAAATGTGTTGGCTTCAGAGTGATTTTCTCCAGCACCCGTGTGTATTAAATCTGTCCAGTGACTATTATTGATTACAGTTACTAGGCCACCTAAACAGTAAGATATTGTTTGCTTTTATTACAGTCATTATTTTCTCCCAAATTATAGGGTGTGTTTACTGAAATGTATTGGCCTGTTTTTAATACCCACGTTACTGAAAATTATACAGAACATGAATGCAAAGTCCCAGAGTGTTTATTCATGATAACATTTTCACTGACTTTTTTTATTTTTGGTGCTCATGGTAGAAACATCCTTGGTTTTGGTGGTGTTTGATCTGGAGCCCACAGCTGTGATTTTTCACACCATAATAATAATCTTTATTAGTGTCACAAGTAAGCTTACATTAACACTGCACTGAGGTTACTGTGAAAAGCCCCTAGTCGCCACACTCCGACGCCTGTTCGGGGACACGGAGGGAGAATTCAGAATGTCCAATTCACCTAAGAACATCTTTCGGGACTTTGTGGGAGGAAACCGGAGCACCCGGAGGAAACCCACGCAGACACGGGGAGAACGTGCAGACTCCGCAGAGACAGTGACGCAAGCTGGGAATTGAACCTGGGACCCTGGCGCTGTGAAGCAACAGTGCTAACCACTGGGCTACCGTGCCGCCCATTATTTTGGTAGGAAGCACAAGCAAAGGCAATATAAAATAAAAGACTCAGTTCTAAAGAGGGAGCAGGATCAAATATGTGCATATATGTATGTATATGTGCACAAATTGTTGAAGGCAGCATGGCAGGTTGAAATAGTGTTTACTAAGTCACAGGGGATACTTAAGGGGCATAATTAGGGGAAGTTATACAAAAGTAACAAAATTCCGGTGAACCTTAATCAATTTGTCCTCAACTGGAATGTCCAGATCTGGGTGCCACACTTTAGGAAAGATGGGAAAGCATTAGAGAGGGTGTAGAAAAATATTTAAGAGAATGGTTCCAGGATGTGAGACTTCAGTTTATATGGAGAGATCGGAGAAGGTGGAACTGTTCTTAGAAAAGAGGGGGTGGGAGGACATTTGACAGAGATTTTTAAAATCCTGAGGGGACTGGACAGAGTATTCAGGAGTACTGTTCCCATTGGCAGAAGAACGGAGAACCAGAGGACATTGATTTAATGTGACTGGAGGTGACATGAGGAAAAACGGGCTGGACTCTCCCCTGGCGGGATTCTCCGTTGCGCCGGCAGCGCATGCATGCCTGGGGATTTCTCGACGGCGTGGGGCTGCCCACAATGGGTAATCCCATTGGCCGGCTGGCGGAACGAAGAATCCCGCTGCCGGCGACGGCGCATCGCACCAGACAACTGGTGCAGTGGGACGGAGAATCCCGCCCAACGTTTTCACACAGCGCGAGGTTTGGATCTGGAATGCACTGCCTGAGATTGCGGTGAAAGCTGATTCGATCGTGGTTTCAAGGGAATTGGATAAGTACCTGTAGAGAAAAGAAATTGCAGGGCTACATGGAATGTTAGGAGAGTGGAATGATCTGGTTGGCTCTTACAGAAAACCATGGCTTCACACTAGTGACAATCCATGAAATCAGTCAGACCTCACATGACAGATCAATGTCAGAAACTACTCCTATCACTTCAGTTCATGACCTAACCTCAAAATATACTGAATGTTTTGTCACAATTTGCAGTCAAAATTTGCAGTTTCAAAGCAGCTGCTACGTTATGCTACAGGAGAATGAAAGTCCATCAACTGGTATATCTTGCACAATGCAAATTCCAAGAGCTCCAAGAAGGAACGTTGAACAATTCCATACTACAGAAACTGTGGAAACCCATCATCAAAGGACGGACTGATCCAATTCAGCATGTTCATGAACACGTGAGACAGTTTTGGCCGGAGCAAGCTAGACATCTTCCGGGGAGTCATTTTTAAATGCAGGCAGGTCATCGTACCAGAATCTTTGTGACCAACAAATGGGCATAGATGAGATGAGAAGACACACAAGAGAGACCGTCTATTGGCTCGGTATCAACAGTAACATTAAAGTTGTCATCAGAAAATGTGAGATAGGTCAAAAGCATTTGCCAAGCCAGCACAAAGAACCATTCATTCCACAGGAAGTTCCTCCCGTCCTCGAGTTCTTTCATGCCCATGGCACTGACTTCATCATCATCGTTGACTACTTTACAAGGACCCCATTATCCGACAACTGCATAATACTTCAAGCACAATTGTCGAGCACACTCTAATCGCTATTTTCAGTTTACTTGGTGTGCCCAGGGAGATTATTATGGATAATGGTTGACAATTTATTGGTAAGCTGTTTCAGACTATGTGTGAGAAGTTGAATATCAGTCTCACTACTACTCCTCTTTACTGTAGATCTAATGGCTTTGCTGAACAAATGATTTGCATAGTGAGATCCCTAATTCTCAACTGTAGATAGACCAAGCAAGATCTACACATTGCAATGTTACATCTGAGAGCAACACTTTTAAGTGCAATGGTCCCTTCGCCGGCATAGCTCATGTTTGACAAACCAGTGTGGATTAATCTCCTCCCCTGACCCATTTTTCTCAGAAATTAGAGAGCAAAACTGCAAGAAAAGATGACCAAAGTGCGCAATACAAATGGAGGTGCTGAATTGTCAAGTTTATAGTTGGGACAACAAGTTCACATCTAGCGTCCCAAAGAAGGTGTGTGGCGATCAGCTGAGGCGACAAGGATTTGTTCCGAACCAAGGCGCAATTAAGTAATTACACACAAAGGTGCAACAATGAGGTATAACCGAGGACAGATACATTAATTCCAGCTTCCCGACCATTGTGCAGTCCAATTGCATCTGGGACAAGATCCTGAATGAAAACAAGAATGTCACCCAGAATGACAATCCCACAGTTCACAATGAGCAATTAAAGAAACCTCCAGTCAAGGTTACCATTACAAGACAAAAACAGAAAATACTGGACAATCTCAGCAGATCTGACGGCACCTGTGGAGAGAGAAGGGAGCAACATTTCAAGTCATAGAATCCCTACAGTGCAGAAGGAGGTCATTCAGCCTATTGAGTCTGCACCGGCCCTTGAAAGGAGCACCCTACCTAAGCCCATACCTCCACCCTATCCCCGGAACCCAGTAACCCCACCTAACCTTTTGGACACAAAGGGCAATTTAGCATGGCCAATCCATCTAATCAACACATCTGGATGACTTTTTGTCCTAGGTGGAGAGAACTGGAAATAGGGTCAGATTTATACTGTTGAGGTTGGGGGTGAGGAGGGGGGGGGGGGGGGGGTGAGGGAGGGGGTATGTGGAGCGATGGGGCTGGATCGGGGGCCAGTGATAGGTGGAGATTGACAAAGATGCTGTGGACAGAAAGACAAAAGTAATGTAAATGGGGGTGATTAAGGCTAAGAAGGGGGCTGATAGTGGCACATAAAGAGATTAGAATGCGTGAATGGCAAAAAAGATGAACAGTGTGCCACAGGGCAACTGGGAAGAGGGAACAGGTGGCCCAGGTTGGGGGGGGGGGGGGGGGGCGGAGGACAATGGTGAGGGAAAAGCAGATCAATGGAAGAAATGAAAATAAATTGATAGAAGTAAAAATGGGCTGAAGGTGGAGGAGAGAGTTCACAGTCTGGAGTTGTTGAATGCGATGTTAAGTCTGGAAGGCGGTAACATGCCTAATCGGAACATAGAACATAGAACGATACAGCGCAGTACAGGCCCTTCGGCCCACGATGTTGCACCAAAACAAAAGCCATCTAACCTACACTATGCCATTATCATCCATATGCTTATCCAATAAACTTTTAAATGCCCTCAATGTTGGCGTGTTCACTACTGTTGCAGATGAGGTGCTGTTTCTCCAGTTTGTGCTGGGCTTCACTGGAACATTGCAGCAGGCCAAGGACGGACATATGGTTGTGAGAGCAGGATGGTGAGTTGAAGTGGCAAGCGACAGGAAAGGCTGGGTTTGCTTTCGAATGGATCGAACATGTTCTGCAAAGCGGTCACCCAGTCTGCATTTACCCTAACAAGATCTGGATATATCACCTTTATGCTTTCGATTCACCAGTTCTACATACTTATGTAATGGTAATTAAACATATATTTGAAACAGTTATAATTCTTTCAAAAGGGAAAAGTATTTTTTTAAAAGAAAGGGGGATGTTGTGATATGCCTTTAAGGGATAACAATGTGATGTCATGACAAGGGTGTTACACGATCCAATTAGTTTCACTTTTGCCTGTGAGCAGAACACAGAACAGTCTGATGTCTTCAAGCTTTCTATCCATGTATATCTATTCCCATGTGCCTGCTGTAAATAAATGAACCCACAATGTGCTTACCGAATTGCTGATGAGTGACTTTACATCATTACAACAACATGTCACTCTACAGATAGCTTCACAACCGTTTATTTGCAAAGGAGCTGCTCGTTAGTTCCAGAACACAGTGCGCTGATGCTTGACCATCTTGTCACTTCCCAAACAATGGCATTCCAGATTCATCTCAACTATTCAAAAGAGGCTGATCCTGAAAATCGCAGCATGATCAGCACTTATAACATCAGGGGGACAGGGTACACACACACTTCGCATTCTTCACACTAATCTAAATTTCCACCACTGTTCTCCCAAACATTTGCCATAACATCATTAGAACGTCCACCAGAGAGTAGGAACTGAGCCCTGTCATGATATCCACATCAGCAGATCATGGTGCAATCACACACTCACTCTGATGGACAGATAGTTGGACCAACCAACACACACACACAACATCGCAGCCAATCACCAGTGAGAGCACACGCACTATAAAACAGGGAACACCACAGTTCCCTCTCATTCTACCAGGAGATAGCTCAGAGCTCACAGCGTGCCCCTCAGACATACACCATGTGCTGAGTGCCTCACTAAGATAGTGCTAGGGCTGGGTCCACAGGTTAGCTGGTGAAGTACGAACCACAGACAGAAGTTAATAGTTATTATTGTACAGAATCATAAAACAGAGTTGTACCATCTACAACCGCGTTGGTTCGTTTGTGTATCGGAACACCCAACACAACATGATACCGGGACTGGAAACTCGCCAGCGACTGTGAGACCTATCTGTACCTCTTCAGAGATCCGCCATCCTGCACCATGGACACCATCAGCCCGCCGCAGCCGCTCCGAATCGCTGGAAATCTCGGCGTCAACTGGAAGCTGTTTAAACAGCGCTTCCAGCTCTTCCTAGAAGCCACAGACAGGGAGAATGCATCGGACACCAGTAAAAGATCGCCCTCCTCCTCCACGGCGGGGAAACACGCCATCCACATCTACAACTCCCTGGCACTTGCGGAAGGCGAGGACAAGACAAAGTACAAGACGGTCCTTCTAAAATTTGAGGAACACTTCAGCGTGGAAGTTAATGAGAGCTTCGAGAGGTACCTCTTCCAGCAGCGCCTGCAGGGTAAGGATGAGCCTTTTCCTGCGGCTATGAGGCCACCTCCGACTCCATGATTCGGGATCAGATAGTTTTTGGGGTCACCTCGGACACCCTACGCCAGCAGCTCCTCAAAATAAAGTGCCTCATCCTAGCCACCGCCAGCGAAACCTGCGTCCTCCACGAAAACACGACCAGCCGGTACTCCCAAATCCAGGCGGCCGAATCGGCACGGCAGGGGTTCTACGAGGCTGAGCGGGTCCAGTCGATCGAGTTCCTCCCGGCCCGCGGCCCGGACGAGGGTGGCCATTTCACGCGCTTTCCGAGGCCTCCCGCGCTTGTACGCGGCAAAAGAGGGGACATTGACGCAGAGGGACGTGGTGCGCAGGCGCGCTCTCTGCAGGACCGCACCACGCATGCGCAGTGGTGCAACGAACGCCATGACGTCATGACGTGCGGCAACTGTGAATCTGCACACTTAAAGCGGCAATGTCCAGCCAAAACGCGACAATGCCTCAGCTGTGGCAGGATGGGCCACTACGCTGCCTGCTGTCGAGCAGCTCAACCTGCCAACTCTCCGCAATTCCGCCAGCCTCGCAGGGACGTGCGGGCCTTTCAGTCCCCATACACCGAGTCATACCCTGACGACGTGCAGACCGGTTATACAGACGACCGGGAACCCTTCCGCGTTGCGGTAATAGACAGGAACCGCAAGTAGGACCCACCAGCTGATGCCAGTGCACAGCATTAATCCGGGCGATGAATGGTGTGCCACCCTAACGGTCAACCGATCACCAATCACATTCCGCTTAGACACTGGTGCCTCCGCCAATCTCATTGCATGGCCAGCCTTCCACACCTTGAAGGTTAGACCACCGATTCGGCCATCCCACTGTCAGCTGGTTGATTACAACAGGAACGTTATCCCGGCCATGGGGTCCTGCCAGCTCAAGGTTGCACACAATTCATTCACAGCCACACTTTTGACATAGTTGGATCCTTGAAGGACTCTCTGCTAGGCGCACAGGCGTGCAAGATCCTCCACCTCGTTCAGCGGGTACACACTCTGTCTCCAGAAGGCACATCCGATTTCCCGGATGCAGACTTTAGGGCGCAGCTCCACTCGCTCCTCGCCCACAACCAGGAGGTTTTCGAGGGCATGGGCACACTGCCCTACACTTACAGAATACGGCTCAAAACGCACGCCATCCTGGTCATTCACGCACCTCGTAGAGTCCCAGCACCACTCAAGGACCGACTCAAGCAGCAGCTGCAGGACCTGCAGGACCAAGGAGTGCTTTCCCGGATCACGGAGCCAACGCCATGGGTCAGCTCCATGGTGTGCGTAAAGAAGCCCTCTGGCGCGCTCCGGATCTGCATCGACCCGAAAAACCTGAAGAATAACATCATGAGGGAACACTACCCCATACCTAAACGGGAAGAAATCACGAGCGAAATGGCCTGGGCTAAAATTTTCACCAAGCTTGATGCCTCGAAGGGTTTTTTGCAGATTCAACTGGATCAGTCCAGCAGGAAGCTGTGCACTTTCAACACTCCCTTTGGCAGATACTGCTACAATAGGATGCCGTTTGGCATCATCTCGGCATCCGAGGTGTTTCATCGCATCATGGAACAGATGATGGAGGGCATCGAAGGGGTGCGCGTCTATGTTGACGACATCATCACCTGGTCCATCACACCACAGGAGCACATCAGTCATCTCCAGCGTGTCTTTGCACGGATACGAGATCACGGCCTGCGCCTCAACCGAGCCAAGTGCTCTTTTGGCCAAACTGAGCTAAAGTTTCTGGGGGACCACATATCCCGGTCAGGGGTGCGTCCGGATGCCGACAAAGTGGCAGCTATTGCAGCCATGCCGCAGCCGGCAGACAAGAAGGCAGTGCTACGCTTTCTCGGGATGGTCAACTTCCTGGGGAAGTTTATTCCCAACCTTGCCTCGCACACAACGGCTCGTCGCCACCTGGTCAAGTAGGCAATGGAATTCCAGTGGCTGCCCGCACACCAGAGTGAATGGGAGGAGCTCAAGATCAAGCTCACCACCGTCCCGGTATTGGCGTTCTTCAACACTACTCGGGACATGTAGCGCACAATGACCTATGAGAGAGACGAGTAGAGATGAAGTCGATGAGGCTTTATTAAGCGAGACTTGTCCCCAGCAGTTCAGCAACAGAATGGAGCGGCGGGGAGAAGCTCGGGTTCTTATACTCTGCCTTCAGGGCGGAGCCAGGAGTCAACAGCCAACCAGGACCCGGGATCTGTCAGCCAATAGCATCACGGCTTCACAGTCCCACATGACCCCTAATACATACTACCACATTCACCGCTTGTTAGAAAATGAACCCGGCGGGGTGGTGGTTCGCATGGTGGTAGGGGTTTACAAGGCTGGTCCTGGGAGGAAAATTTTGGGCATGTCATTACAGTTTTAGCCCTACACTGGGCTATGTACAAGGTTTGTGAAACTATTTACAATATTAGTAAGAGAAAAAATTTTTGTTACAGTCCAACAACATTCTTGGTGTCACGCCGATGCCACGAGTCGAGCGGGCAGTCTGGTCTTCCTCGTCGATCGCCTCAGCCCCGGTGGTGGTGCAGGTGCTTGTTCCAGCGTTGTCGTCTCCGGGAGCGTTTCGGTGTTTGTTCCTATTTCACTCCTGGGCGGACACGGGAGGAGGACCGATCTGTGTCCAGTAGGCGTACTGCGGGTTCGCGTGGAGGAGGTGAACCCCCTTGACCAACGGGTCCGACTTGTGCGCCCGCACATGTTTCCGGAGCAAGATGGGTCCTGGGGCCGCCAGCCAGGTCGGCAGCGACGTTCCGGAGGAGCACTTCCTGGGGAAGACAAGGAGGCACTCATGAGGCGTTTGGTTAGTGGTGGTACACAGCAGCGACCGGATGGAGTGGAGAGCGTCCGGGAGGACCTCCTGCCACCGGGAAACTGGGAGATCCCTGGACCGTAGGGCCAGTAGGACGGTCTTCCAGACCGTGCTGTTCTCCCTCTCTACTTGCCCGTTCCCCCGGGGGTTGTAGCTGGTCGTCCTGCTCGAGGCTATGCCCTTGCTGAGCAGGAACTGGCGCAGCTCGTCACTCATGAAGGAGGACCCCCTGTCGCTATGGATATATGCGGGGCAACCGAACAGTGTGAATATGGTGCCAAGGGCTTTAATGACTGTGGCCGCTGTCATGTCGGGGCAGGGGATGGCGAAGGGGAAACGGGAGTACTCGTCCACCACGTTCAGGAAGTATGTGTTGCGGTCGGTGGAGGGGAGGGGCCCTTTGAAATCCAGACTGAGGCGTTCAAAGGGGCGGGAAGCCTTGATCAGGTGCGCTCTATCCGGCCTGAAAAAGTGCGGTTTGCACTCCGCGCAGATGTGGCAGTTCCTGGTGACTGTACGGACCTCCTCCACAGAATAGGGGAGGTTGCGGGACTTTATAAAATGGTAGAACCGAGTGACCCCCGGGTGGCAGAGGTCCTCGTGGAGGGCTTGGAGACGGTCTATTTGTGCGTTGGCACATGTGCCGCGGGATAGGGCATCGGACGGCTCGTTCAGCTTTCCGGGACGGTACAAGATCTCGTAGTTGAAGGTGGAGAGCTCGATCCTCCACCTTAAGATCTTGTCATTTTTAATTTTGCCCCGCTGTGCATTATCGAACATGAAGGCTACCGACCGTTGGTCGGTGAGGAGAGTGAATCTCCTGCCGGCCAGGTAATGCCTCCAATGTCGCACAGCTTCCACTATGGCTTGGGCTTCCTTTTCCACTGAGGAGTGGCGGATTTCTGAGGCGTGGAGCGTTCGGGAGAAAAAGGCCACGGGTCTGCCCGCTTGGTTAAGGGTGGCCGCCAGAGCTACGTCGGAGGCGTCGCTCTCGACCTGGAAGGGGAGGGACTCGTCGATGGCGCGCATCGTGGCCTTTGCGATATCCGCTTTGATGCGGCTGAAGGCCTGGCGAGCCTCTGTCGACAGGGGGAAGGTAGTGGTCTGTATTAGCGGGCGGGCCTTGTCTGCATACTGGGGGACCCACTGGGCGTAATATGAAAAGAACCCCAGGCAACGTTTCAGGGCTTTGGAGCAGTGGGGGAGGGGAAATTCCATGAGGGGGCGCATGCATTCGGGGTCGGGGCCTATTATCCCATTGCGCACTACGTAGCCCAGAATGGCTAGCCGGTTGGTGCTAAAAACGCACTTGTCCTCGTTATATGTGAGGTTCAAGGCGTTAGCGGTCTGGAGGAATTTTTGGAGGTCGGCGTCGTGGTCCTGCTGATCGTGGCTGCAGATGGTTACGTTGTCGAGATACGGGAACGTGGCCTGCAACCCGTGCTGGTCAACCATTCGGTCCATCTCCCGTTGGAAGACCGAGACCCCGTTCGTGACACCAAATGGGACCCTTAGGAAGTGGTATAGACGCCCGTCTGCCTCGAAGGCTGTGTACTTGCGGTCACCTGGGCGGATGGGGAGCTGGTGGTAGGCGGACTTGAGGTCCACGGTGGAGAAAACCTTATACTGGGCAATCCGATTTACCATGTCGGATATGCGGGGGAGAGGGTACGCATCTAGCTGTGTGTACCTGTTGATGGTCTGGCTATAGTCTATGACCATCCTTTGCTTTTCCCCGGTCTTTACTACTACCACCTGGGCTCTCCAGGGACTATTGCTGGCCTGGATTATGCCTTCCTTCAGCAACCGCTGGACTTCAGACCGAATAAATATCCGGTCCTGGGCGCTGTACCGTCTGCTCCTAGTGGCGACGGGTTTGCAATCCGGGGTGAGGTTTGCAAACAAGGACGGCGGTTCAACCTTGAGAGTTGCGAGGCCGCAGATAGTGAGTGGGGGTATTGGGCCGCCGAATTGAAATGTTAGGCTCTGCAGGTTACACTGGAAATCTAATCCCAGTAATGTGGGCGCGCAGAGTTGGGGAAGGACGTAGAGCCTGTAGTTTTTAAACTCCCTCCCTTGCACCATTAGGTTCGCGATGCAGAACCCTTTGATCTCTACGGAGTGGGATCCTGCAGCTAGGGAAATCTTTTGCGTACTTGGATGGATGGTCAGAAAACAGCGTCTTACCGTGTCGGGGTGAATGAAACTTTCGGTGCTCCCGGAGTCGATCAGGCATGATGTCTCGTGTCCGTTGATCAGCACCGTTGTTGTCGTCGTCTGGAGCGTCCGGGGCCGTGATTGATCCAGCGTCACCGAAGCCAGTCGTGGTCGTAGTGTCTCGGCGTCTTCTTCGGACCCCGTGGAGCCGTCGATGCTGGGGTCCTTTGTTGACATCCAAGATGGCGGCGTCCATGAATCGCACGCGGCCGGGGGTGGACAAAATGGCCACCCCCATGGATCGCACGTGGTCGGGGGTGGACAAAATGGCCGCCCCCATGAATCGCACGTGGCTGGGGAGTCACAAGATGGCGGCGCCCATCCTCCCCTCGTGGTGCCCGGGACCCAAAATGGCGACGCCCGCGGGTCGCACATGGGGCGCTGGGGGGGGGCGGTTGGGGAGCGTTTGGGATGCGCTGGGCTCGTTCTTCTCCGGGGATTGCGGCGACCCCCCCAGGACCGGCACACAGCCGCGTAATGGCCCTTCTTGCTGCAGCTTTTGCAAATAGCTGCACGGGCCGGGCAGTGCTGCCGGGGGAGTTTCGCTTGCCCGCAGAAATAGCAGCGGGCCCCCCCGGGATGATCTAGCGCTTTAACCGCGCAAGCCTGTGAGGGAGGGGGAGGGGGGTTTGTCGCGACGGGGGTCCATGGAGCCCAAGGGACTGCCGCGCGGTCGGGGCCGTAGGCCCGGGCGTTTTGCGAGGCCACATCTAGGGAAGCTGCAATGGCCCGTGCCTCTGAGAGTCCTAGCGACTCTCTTTCTAAAAGTCTTTGGCGGATTTGGGGAGAGTTCATACCTGCCACAAACGCATCGCGAATTAGCATGTCCGTGTGTTCAATCGCGTTCACCGGCGGGCAGCTGCAGCCCCGTCCCAAAATTAGCAGCGCGGCGTAGAATTCCTCTAACGATTCTCCGGGACTTTGCCGTCTCGTTGCGAGTTGGTAGCGTGCGTAGACCTGGTTCACGGGG